>NC_060909.1:1193791-1298791 GCF_014805685.1 Silurus meridionalis
AGTGCTGAGTGGGAAGTCCTCCAGCTGGGGGGTTTTAGAACCCCCACCCTTGGGCATCGTTCAGCTCTCGCCACGCCAAACCACATTCACGCCTCCATCGCGTCGTCATCGACCGTCTGAGGGGGAATAAAAGAGGGAGGGGGCAAAACAGAAAGACATTAGCGCCTGTTTGTTCGTGTCCCCAGAAGGAAGCAGGAAACAAAAAAAAAAAGAAAACTTCTGCTTGGTCACACAACCTGGAGCTTTCCAATCCGCAGGGCGGTCATCCTGCTCCGTCAGCAGTGTCCTTAAACGCTAGGTTTGCTCTGACGACGTGTGACATTTGTATGTTTTTCTAAGAAACAGAAACCGAGTTCGTTCTAAAGTCTGTGGATAAAAGCTTGAAGGGTTCTGCGATGAAACCAGACACTTTACATGTTTACATTTTATCAGATGCCATTTTCCAAAGCGACATTCATCTTTTTCATACAACAGAGCAGCTACAGGGATAAGGGCCTTGCTCAGGGGCCCAGGAGTGGCAGCTTTGTGGGATTCGCTTTGCCTGGGATTTAAATTCATGATCTTCAGATCCAAACACCAACATCTTTACCACATTTTTACGCTTTACTCCTAATATATTTCCCAAACAGCTTTACTGTCACTTCAACCTTATCTAGAACACAGTGAAAATATTCCTCAAGGACCAAAGTGCTCCATCAAACATTATACATCAACACAAACTAACTAGAACACACACACACACACACACACACACACACACACACACACACACACACACACACGCTAAGTAAAATCACTGCAGGATATAAAACTAAGCTTCAGATTTTGTCTCTTTATATACTGCGTTTAAAAGATCAACACTTAATTTATTCGATTTATAATTTGATTATTAAAACAGTACAGAAGATAAAGTGGTTCTGCAAAATTCAGTAGCTCAGTGGTTAAGACGTTAGACATCTGATCATAAGGTCATGAGTTCAAATCCCATCACCCCAAAACTACACTTAACCCTCAGTTACATAAATGCTTCATATGGCCTCCTACGATCTATTGTCAAAAGTATTAGAAACACCATTTTTTCCAACCACATGTGGCTCTTCTTCAAACTGTTGGATTCACCCAAATGTACATGATGTTTTTGGATGCATGGAATTGGAAGGTCTCATGCTATAGAGCTCTAAACTCTATTGAAAACCTTTGGGACGAAAGTGAACGCTGGCTGAACCTCAGGCCTCCTCATCTTCTCACCTACATGACTACCTGACTTTACTAACACCCCTTGTGCGTATAAATAGGCACAAATCTTCATAAACTCTAGTGGAACATCTTTCCAGAAGAGTGAAGATTATAATAACAGAATAACATCACAAAAGGGGACTAAATGTAAAATGAGATGTTAGATATTTTTAACTTTGGAAAGCACCATATGGACTAAAGGTCTATACACCATAATCTGCAGGGGGTTCCTCAGGGTTCTCCATGTTGGTCCTACCTCCACAATCCCATTGCTACATTGATAAGTGAGTGTGTTAATGAGTGTGTGTTGTAAAGTGCTCAGAGAGGGATTTGAGCTCGACCCTGCCTTATACGCAGGACAATGGGAACAGAAAGTTAATGAAAATGTATAAAAAACAGATGAGAAACTTCTGATGATCAAATTATATCTAACCCTAACATGGTGTACAACCAAGACGAGACGCATCGCTATACAGACGCCTACGTCCCAAATCCATCACTCGTGCAGTTTTTATTCCTGAAATTGCACGAAACCTTTGGGACTCGGATACGCGACATGGCTCGTATGGACATTTATCACAGCGGTGATATCACTGGATATTAACCTTAAGAGCAAGATAGAGATGTTTGGCACACTGCGGTGGATAATACACACTGCAGAAATGTTGGGAGGGTCTTTAAACACACACACACACACACACACACACACACACACACACACACACACACACACACACACACACACGTCTGGGCTCATCTGTATTCCCGTTGTGCTAAAAGCATCCTCTCCTCTGTACGGAGCGTTTGCACGATATGGAACATGTATAAATCATATGCCGAGAGGGCCGTAATTCTCCCTGCCGTAGTGTAATTTCTCTGGAGTGCCGTGCGTAACAGAAAACAGCTCCTCCCTCCATTCCGCTCTGTTTCTCCATCTCCCTCTTGCCCTCCTTCTCTTCCTCCCTTTCCCAGGAACGCTGCCACTCGGTTGCACTGTGGCGCCACACACACGTCCTTCTGCAGCTTTCTCCAGTTATTTATATCTCTCTTCCCGTGAACATGCGCACCGACGAGCTCGCACACACACACACACACACGCACCGAAATACAGCTCCTCTCTTTTCCTGGCATGTGGAACACGAGATGTGTCCTCGCAAAACACACCGCGTTTCAAAGTGGCTAAAAGGTCAGTCAGTGGTGAAGATAAACAGAATCGCATACTCTCTCTCTCTTTCTCTCATATACACACACACACACACACACACACACACACACACACACACACACACACACACACTTGAATCACTCACACACTTCTCTGAAAATAGGTCGACACATGTTCTGGAACAATCCACGCCACTGGAAGCCTATTTTAAGGCAGACAACAAGCGCAGCGTTTTATGCTACGTGCTGCCGAGGCCGAGAGAACATCATCAGCTACGTTATCAGACTTGTGAGAGGTGTGTGTGTGTGTGTGTGTGTGTGTGTATGAGCGCCCAATAATGCATTATTATTTTTCCCTTTCTGCCACAGACGTTCCCGTGTGCTCGACCTGATCCGTCAGAACGTTCCTGCCAGAATGTGTTATGTTTCCTGTATAACGATCGTGGCAGGAAGAGGAACACACACGAAGAGGCCTGAGAGGAAACACAGTCACAGACACTCTTCATTTCCTCTGCTTTCTTCCTCAGTCATAAGTAACAACAGCATCTGTGTGTGTGTGTTTGTGTGACTGAGCGGATAGTGCCTGAAGCAAGCACAAATCCACACACGAAGTCTACTTCCTGCACCGTACCCAACTGTCCAACATGCATGAACAGACTTTTAGCTTTTTATATGGACCGGTTTGTGGACACCTGAGGATAAAGATTGTGCTCAGTGAACGTCCCACATTTACTGTTTTAATAAGCGCCACTCTTCTGGGAAGATGTTCCACTACATTTTGTGGAGATTTGTGTTAATTCAACTACATGAATATATATAAATATATAAATACACACACACACACACACACACACAGTGTCACAGTACATGTTGGAATCCATGTTTCTCTAAATAAAGCACAGCTCCTCAGTAGCAGCAGCACTCAAGCAGCCCCAGACCATGATGATTCCACCACCATGCTACACTGTAGCCAATCACAATTTTCTTGGTTCTCCTCACCAGGGCATCATCACACATGCTGGAAACAAGTTTATCTTCATCTCATCAGACCCAGGACATGTTCCAGTAATTCATGCTCTTGGACAGGTCGTCTTCAGCAACCTGTTTTGTGGGGTTTCTCAGAGACTCTACCATGAGGTGCTATCTTGAACATCCAGTAGTCAGTATAAACTCAAAGCACCAAATTTGAACTGCTCTAATACAAGATACACACATTTCTTATGGTCCTGTCAAGCAGACAAAAACATGAACATGATGAATTGGACATGTGGTGTACTGACATTTGTTGCCAGTTATTTAGACAGTAATGGCTGTTAAGTTATTTTTAGAGGACAGTAAATCTGTACTGCTCTACAAACTGCACATGGACTCCTAAAATATATATCCACATTTTATTTCTACAGTATTGAGAAGATACTACAATGGTTGCTGAAATGTGAGGGGTGTACTCACCTTTGTGAGATACTGTATATTATATATATAAATCAAGTCTCGAAACATTTGATAGCACCTCGTACGTTTCTGTGTATGTATGTGTATATATATATATATATATATATATATATATATATATATATATATATATATATATATATATATATATATGAGATCAGAATGCACTAATAAACTGAGGTTCAGAATGTTGCATTTCATTCGTATCTGAGCTTCACGCTGTTTGAAGGCTCACAGAGAACAATATGAGCGAGGTCTGAGCTTAGGGCACTTCCTCCCGCCTGCTGATCGTGCAAAAACCAATGCGATTGGCCAAACACAGAAAGCTTCATTTAATCCGGCTGTCCGAAACTCGGCTTGTCCCTCTCGTTCACTCACATACACACACAACAGATTTGAAAAAGTAAAACAGTGCAACACAACCATTTAACCCCCAACACACACATCCAGAAGAACCGAAACGATGCGAATTCACCGGTGAAACGCAGACGACCCCTGAGCTGTCAGACAAGTGACGTGTAATCGCCCTGAGAATCCGAGCGCTCTCCTGAGAATACGTTTTATTTCTATAACTGGGACAGATTTCTCCCTCTCACACAGTCACCTTCAAGCCCTCTTCCCTGTCTGTGGCACAGAGCTACATACACACGGCTCGAATAAAAAAGGAGAAGAAAAACTGCTAAAAGTGTTTGTATCTGCCGGGTCACGAGGACTGACAAATTCACAGCCCTCGCTGTCTCTTTCTCTCCGTCTTTCCCGCCACCTTCCCCGGTCACCAAAGTGCCTTCGGTAGAGTTTTACCGAAGGACGTCTCGTTCTGTCGCTCTCACACCAACAGGGACACGCTGGGAACGCTGAGATGAAAGGGCACACTCGGTCCACTCCCTGATTCCTCCACAAATTCCTTTCAGCAGGTCTGCGCCACTCATGTATTCAGTCAGGACTGGGTCTGTGCACCTGTCCCTCAGATGGAAAATAGCTCCAGCTCAGCAGCTGCATGGAGTCACTGGGCATTAGACTGAGCATCTGTATCTGAATGTTTACACGGATGGAGGTAAAGGCCGAGGCGCTTCTCGTATCTCCTCGTATTATTCGCCGCGATGTGGTTTGTGTAAATCCAAGCATGCAGAGGCTCTCTGGGATGGTCCTTCCACAGGCTGCAAACTAGTAGTCCAGACCGTTGTAATAGTGCACAAGTACTGAGACTGTATTTATTTGCTATTGCTAGCGGCGTGTGGGTTGGAAAATGTTAGCCTGCTCAGTTAAACCACTGAAAAATGAGAAGGCAGTTGCCTTTCAGGTGGGTCTGTCTTTATGTAGTCATTCTCTATGTTTAGCAAAGCAATACTTCTGATTAGAATCATGAATTTCAGGGCTATTGTGTCTTGAATATGTGTGTGTGTGTGTGTGTGTGTGTGTGTGTACACTGATTCGTTTCATTGTAGGATATTGGGTGACGAGAGAAGAAAAACCATCAGAGAACAGGAACGAGTGGTAGGAGATCAGAGGCTTCGTTTGATTCTACTATGATCTCTTCAACCAGAGAAAAGAGAAAGACGAAACGAGACTAGTGGTGGATTTGGACTTGGCTTCACGTCCTTGATATCCGTTGTAAATCTAACGAGAGGCGAGAAAGAGTAGAACGAATGATTTGTAGCGATATTCTAAACACGTGGGCTGCTGAATGTGTGCGTGTGTGTGCGTGTGTGTACCACCGTTCTAGCCTGCGGCAGAGCTCTGCTGCATTGGAGTCTACCTCTGCATCTCCTGCAGAACGATATCCAACCAACTCAGAGATAAACAGGAACAAACGGAATTATGAGAAAGCTGAACACACACCACACACACACACGCCACACACACACAAGGCCTGTTGCCTAGCAATGCAGGGACAGGGGCACGTGCTACGCAGGATCCGACACGGCGAGAGAAAAACAGGAAGGGAGGCGGGGATGGCGAGCGACAGAGACCCGCAGATAGAAGTGGACCGGAGTGTTAATGAAGTCGCATGTGTTTCTAGTCGTCATGCTGATGTGCATTCGTGTCCGTCCTCGTTCACCTCGAACGAAGGAAAGAGAACAAGCACACAAACGAGTGCTGTGTCTGTGAGTCACGTGACACGAAGATTCCAGACTATATTTCGACAGGAGCAGAGAAAGAACGAGAGGATGCAGAGCTGAGAGAAAGAGAAGAGAGAAAACCAGAGGCCCTCTGCCCATTTTTCGTGCTCCAATTGCCTGCTAACAAGAGAGACTTGATGCAAAGGGTCACATGATCACGCCTCTCCGGCTGAGAAACAACCCAATGAGGTGCTCTCTTTCTCTCTCTGGTGAGGAAACTCGCACAAAAAACACGGTCTGTGAAATAAAAAATGAAAAGCCTACACATACGCGCACACACATTTTGGGATGTTTATCATCTAATAAACGTGTTCCAACACTCTGGAGCCTACACTAGATTTGAATGTATTTGCATAGAGGGATGCAGCAGGTCTTGATGGTGTAACAGTGTGTGTGTGTGTGTGTATGGGCTCGATGTAATGCATGGATAACATTCTGCGCTTGTTGGATTGCAATGCAAACGTTGGCTGTGGAAGCTTACACACGCAGGGTGTAATTCGGCCCGGGATTTGTACGTGCATGTCTTACTGCAGGTTAAGCATCCACTTAGATGCGTGTTTCTGCAGGCGGTCTGCGCGTCTGCTCCGGCCTGCGTCACGGGAGAAAAACCCAGAAATGCGTGGCTCATAATGAGCGCACACGCTTGAATTTCTCCTCTTGAACGACACAAAACGGTACACTATAAGAACAAAGGTTTGTGGAAACGTCATCATGAGATTGATATGTGCTTAATGAACATCCCATTCTACATTAAGCCCCCATTTGCTGCTATAATAATCGCCATTATTCTGGGAAGATGTTCCACTGGATTTTGTGGAGATTTGTGCTAACGTAGGTAAGTTTAAGTTATTGTACTGTGGATCAGAAGGTCACAGGTTCAAATCACAGCACCAACAAGCTGCCACTGCTGGGCCCTTGAGCAAGGCTCTTAAACCCTTAACTGCCAAAAAACTGTTTATGGAAGAGCCACACATGGCTGGAAAATGTAGGTGTCCCAATACTTTTGTCCATATATTCAGGGGGCCGAACGGTGCGTTTGAAAAAACTGAACTCTTAAGGTTAACCTTTTTTTTTTTTTTTTTTTGCCCACTGGCCCTGTATTCCGCCCTGGTTTCCTTCTCCTCGGTCCAAATTCCTTCTAATCAAACGCTGACATCTATCTTTCCAGGACGTAGACACTGCTGTAGCTATTAAACATAATCACGACCATCATATTGAAAGAGAGAGCAGACTGGCTCTTTTCTCCCAACCCTGTCATTATGTTTACAGAGCGAACAGCTGGAACGGTGGGAGAGGAGGCGGTCAATGCTCTGCCATAAAAGTAGGCACAGATGTTTTTTAAAACAAAAGAAAAAACAAAACACTTTCTTTTTACATGCTTGTGTTTTGTTTTCGGTCAGTGACGGACTCTCTCACATGCGGCTCGGTTCGGAATGCACTCACTCCTCTGATTAAGCTTTGATGTGCGCCCCTCATTAATGGATTGTGGGGTGTGTGTGTGTGTGTGTGTGTGTGTGTGTGTGGGGGGATATTCGGAAGTCGCCATCTTGTTTTTCCATTAAAGACTTTTGGTTACGGTAATTAAGACAGAACTGTAGGGAAGCGGTGACCTTATGGTAGTGTTTAAATTAAGAAAATATGTGGTTGTAAGTATATGAAGTTGAGTGACTCTGTAGGAGCCGGAATGACCTGATGTGTCCCATTTTTTATTTTTTTTAAATACATCTGTTTGTGTAGAAGCCCTAGAGCTTGGGAAATCATCTCTCCAGCTCAAAAAACATGCGCTGTATCAGGTACTCGTCAGTAAAGTCACTGGTTTGTGGTTGAACGAGAGTTTTGGTAAGTAGGTCAGTCACCTTCATAAATAAAACAAAAAACAAAACAAAAACAGTAGAATGACTGCATGAGCCTCAGTGGACGTAACTAGAGCATACTACAATGAGAGATTACCGAGTTTCTGTACCACTGAGGACCGTGGAAGATCTCCTGCTATTGTAGACATCTAGGATGAATGTGAACTGACTGCACCCCAGGCCTTGTCATCTCACCTACTTCAGTACCTGACTTTACTAACACCCTTGTAGCAGAATGAGCACAAATCTCCATAAAATCTAGTGAAACATTTTTCCACTCCATAAAATGAAGAAAGTCCACACCAATCTTATGCTCAGGTGTCCACAAACTTTTGTCCACATTTCAATGTGTGCCAAAAAAACCAAACCAAAAAAAAAAAACATCTGACATCTATCCAGAGAAAAAAAGCTCAGGTGTGCAACTCTGTGCGTGTGTATCGGTCATCCTGAGCTCTGATATCGACCTCACTTTGTGTGTGTGTGTGTGTGTGTGTGTGTGTGTGTGTGACAGTTTAGAGGAGTGTGTATGAGCTCATGGGGATGCACAGAGCGCTCAGGTGAGAGGCAGTAGATCTCTGTGCCCTGAGGCTGGGCTCTAGGCATCTTTCTCTCTCTCTTTCTTTCTCCTCTGGCCAATCAAACTCTATTCCACGTGTGGCAGTACGACTTTACAAACACGAAAACAAGGCACCAGGAATGAATTAAATCAGGCTGGGAAACATTTCTGGCCCTCGAGAGTCGTTTAGTCTCAGCATTCAGCCACAAGATGTGAAGACCGAAAGATCTCACCAACTCTTCCGGACCTGCTGTGCACTGGACTATGATTCACTTTGGTTTTTATGTAAGAATGCTGCAATTTAACGAAACACAGGCATTTATGAAGATGTGTGAGAGAGAGAGAGAGAGAGAGAGAGAGAGAGAGAGATGTGAGTGCAACTGAATTAATAAGAGGTACAAATATGTGCGAAACGTTATTATGCCTGAACCTCTAAAGCAGGAGATCTGCCACTCCAACCCATGTAAAGAATATCTTCATGGTGCTGGCTTTGTGCACAGAGGCATTGTCATGCTAGAAAATGTTTGGGTCTTGAGTGAAGCAGAAATTTCCATCCAGTCTAGAGAAGAACCACATATGGTGGGGTAAAGTTAAGTGTTCCAATACTTTTGCCTGCACATATCACATGCTACATTTACAGCTCTTTAAGTGTTAATTATTATCTAAGCCGTTATTCATGATCTGGAGCTGCAGCTGTGGACTTGCCCGGGTATGAACTTTTAACCCAATGTTCTCTGACCCTACCCTCCCCCTCAAAGGTCACCTCCTGATGATGTGATGGAGTTTCAGATCCGCTCCGGCACAATAAGGAATCGATCTCGATATTCAGAGTTCGAACTGGATGTTTATTAAGGTTCTCCAATTGCTGGCTGACAGGCAGCAGTTGTTGCTGCAGGAGGAGGACGGGGTGGAAACAACAGTGATGGGTGGAAACCTGATCTCTTGGGAGCACACAGGCAGACAGAAGAGCAGAGCCAACATGGCCCATTATCCTCACTCATTCCTGATGGAGCCTCTCTGGTGGGAGGTGCAGGCTCTGAGGTGTTAACACACACACACACACACACACACACACACACACACACACACACACACACACACACACACACACACACACACACACACACACACACACAGAAAAATAGAATGGACTGTGAGCATTAGGGTGCTGCATGACTGGTGAGTGTGGATGATAAGTGTGTTGGGAGAAGGTGGAGATGGATGTGGGCGTGAGCTGTGAGCAGGCTGAGCTTAGGCACAAAAAAAACCCACTCCGGCGCTGACCCTTGTTCTGATCGGATCCTGACGAGCTGCACGTTCACATGCCGGTGATGCATGTGATGCAGGATAAGGGCGCTTCTATACAGACGCCTCCTGATTCAGTGAAACTTAGAAAAGTGCTTCGAAGCCTCCATCAATTAATACATTCTAATGCTGGTGCATTAGGATTCAGAGTAAGAATACCATCAGTCTAACACTCTGCTGGGAGAGAAAAAAAGTAGTTAGAAAGAGAGACTCAGATGTTCGCACATCAACTCAAAGTTCGTTTCACCACCTCGGTGCCAGAACAAGAAAGAGACTTGAAGAATGTCTTCATTGTGTTCTGTGAGAGGACAAGGAGTGGTAGAATAGAGGGTTGAGTAAAGGATGGAGGGCTGAGTGGAGCAGAGGTAGAGGATGGAGGAGGTCAGTGGTGCAGTGGTAGAGGATGGAGGAGGTCAGTGGTAGAGGATGGAAGAGGTCAGTGGTGCAGTGGTAGAGGATGGAAGAGGTCAGTGGTGCAGTGGTAGAGGATGGAAGAGGTCAGTGGTAGAGGATGGAAGAGGTCAGTGGTGCAGTGGTAGAGGATGGAAGAGGTCAGTGGTGCAGTGGTAGAGGATGGAGGAGGTCAGTGGTGCAGTGGTAGAGGATGGAGGAGGTCAGTGGTAGAGGATGGAAGAGGTCAGTGGTGCAGTGGTAGAGGATGGAAGAGGTCAGTGGTGCAGTGGTAGAGGATGGAGGAGGTCAGTGGTGCAGTGGTAGAGGATGGAGGAGGTCAGTGGTAGAGGATGGAAGAGGTCAGTGGTGCAGTGGTAGAGGATGGAAGAGGTCAGTGGTGCAGTGGTAGAGGATGGAAGAGGTCAGTGGAGCAGTGGTAGAGGATGGAAGAGGTCAGTGGAGCAGTGGTAGAGGATGGAGGTCAGTGGTGCAGGGGTAGAGGATGGAGGGTTGAGTGGTGCAGCGGTAGAGGATGGAGGAGGTTAGTGGTGCAGCGGTAGAGGATGGAGGTCAGTGGTGCAGGGGTAGAGGATGGAGGAGGTCAGTGGAGAGAGTGGTGCGGCTGCTGTGTATTTACTAAATAAAGCAGAATGTAATCAGGAAGTGAGGCATTTAAGAGTGAAGAGGATGAGATTTGAACTCCAGCAATGCCTTTGTGAAAAATTGTTCACGTGCTGGAGAGAGTGAGGCGAGGCGAGGCGAGGCCACTGCGCCTGCTGTGTGGAGTAAACACGGAGAAGTGACGCCTCCTATAAAAGCCTCTTCCCTCTTCAGCCTGCCTCAGAGTGTTTCCAAGAGCCTCTACTGAAAATGCACTCAGCCCTTTTAATTTACAGTGAGAGTTTATCCGACACGCCACCTGTCCTCACTCCAACCGAATCGAGGCCCCTCCATCTGTCCCCCCTTTCCTCTGGACGCAGCCAATGGACTCGGAATCTAATTTGGCTTCTGGAGTCTGCGTAAAAATTTCCCATGCTTCTGCGTTTCCTTTAACAACTATTCCAACCTCACACGCACAAACGTGGCTCGTCTGACTGGCAGCCTGCACATGCCGTTTGATCATCTGGCAAAAAGACGCTGAGACGACGAATTCTGTCCAAACACGGCATCATGGGTAACTGGTTTCTGCATAGGAACTGTGTGTGTGTGTGTGTGTGTGTGTGTGTGTGTGGACCAACAGGAGGCATCCAGAATGACTGTACAAGAGCTTACTCTCTAAAATCCTCACACACACACAAACGAGATCATAAGACTAAAAACACACACATACAAGCGCGTGCACAAACACACACACACACACACACACACACACACTCACACGCAAAGCTAAACGTTGAGCCCTATCGTATTTCAGTTAGGCCTGGAGTGGACAGCCAGACGTCCCATTCCTTACAATCTTTACAAAGAACACACTGTCCCTTCAATTCACTCAAACTCAGGCTCCCTGAAATCCCTGTGTGTGTGCGTGTGTGTGTGTGTTCCCTGAGGGGGTTGGAGGGTCAGGTCTGTTAGGGAAAGGTCATGCGATGCCCTCTGGAGGAGGGATGTGTCAATCGTTTGGCACTGAAGCACAAATGCACACATAGATGAAAAAAGAAAGAAAAGAAAAAAACCGCAACGATGACACAGGAACGATGGACGTAAGTTCACGTGAAGGCCTCATGATCAAATCATCCATTCTTATGAAGAGAGACAAACCATAAAACAACATTCAATAAAAATCATGTTTATCTGCAGCTGCTCTCCGTGAACAATGATGTCCAGCGTATACTGGATGTAGCTTGGTGGGTATTGCTGTGTGTGTGTGTGTGTGTGTGTGTGTGTGTGTGTGTGTCAGTCAGAGAGAGAGAAATTTGTTTACTCAACCGTGTTCACAAGCTTTTTAAAAAGGCAGAATTCGATCAAGATAATATTATGATGAGTAGCGGACATCAAAGAATATCATGAGGTTTGCTCATGATCAATCATAGGCCAACCTTCAACACACACACACACACACACACACACACACACACACCTCCCATGCTCCATCCACTAAGAGCCTCTATACCCAGAAACTAGGGTTACACAAGTGCTCTGTTTCTAGATTTGCATACTGAAATATTTTAAGCGGTTATATTTTATAACACAATAACATGACCTGCTGTCTGGAATTCAAATCACACCCTCATTTCATCACCTGAAGATAAATTCTAATGTGGTCACATGATCACTAGGTGCAAAGTACAATGTACGGACAAAAGTTTGCAGCCACCTGAAGATAAGACTGGTATGTGCTTTATAAACATCCTGTTCCACCTTTAGTCCTCATTTGCTGTTATAAATAACCTCCATGCTTCTGGGAAGATGTTCCACTGGATTCTGTGGAGATTTGTGGATATTCATTCGTCCAGTAAAGTCAGGTCCTGGTGTAGGTGAGATAAGGAGGCCTGGGGTGCAGTCAGCATTTCCATTCATCACAATGGTGTTCAGTAGATTTGATGTCAGGTCTCTATAGCTGTGGGAAGGAACCCTATTTGGCTGGAAAAGTCGAGTGTCCCAATATTTTTGTCCATATAGTGTATGGTTGATGTTTGGCAAATACCTGAGAAACGTGTGTGCTGGATGTCTGCACATGCTGGCAAGACTTGCAGTAGCAGATGCATAATTTATCCTTTACACAACACCCCCTCTATGTGGAATTTCCTGTTGATAGTTTACTGCTAGAAGAAATTTCTTTTGCAAAATTAACAATAAATATTTTCAACCCAAGCAGAAAGAGTTAGTATATCACAGAACAACTTTCCCACATCTTCATTCCAAAAACTGAAGCCTTTAACTTATGAGCATCACCGCTGATGCCAATTCCTCAAAAAATGAAGCCGAACAAGGAAACGGACCAAGAGGTACAAGCTGGAGATGTGGCTGCAGCTATAAGAAGGAATGAGCTGTAAAGTCAGAGGAAGAGTGAACTCGTAGCTTCACACAACTGAACAGTGTTTCCAGGAACAAAATGCCAGACCTCAGGCCTTGCAACAGGAACCAGAGGGTCATGGGATCAGAGGAAGCCTATCAGCTATGAGCACAAGGGCAGCATTGAGCCTGGGGAGGAACATGGTGGAAGCTGATCCTCATGTGTGAGTGTGTCGAACAGTTCGCTCTTCTGCTGTTAACACAAAGCTTCCATTTTGAGCTCTTTTGCGAGACGACCCTCGTGGCTCAGGCTCTACGCAGTCGTTTTTTCCCTTTCGTTCTCGTGAAAGGCGTCTGTTTACAAATGAGGCCGGATGAAGCGGGATAAGACGAGATGCTTCCTTAGTCATTAAAGCTGTAGACATGAGCAGACACACACAGCAACATGCTTGCTAACACTTCCAAAATTAGGTCAGTGCAGCTTGACTCTGCCGGCCGTCTCCCACAGTTTGACGATAGCGTCTGCCCTCTTGGGCCCCGCAGCGGCCTTCCCCCTGTACACGAGGGGCCCGTTTTAGTGCGCTCTTTCTTTCACTCACACACACACTCATACACACAGATTCCCAGTAGAGGAGGATTGCATAACAGAAGAAGGGGTGTGGGGCCTCAGCCTGTTCTGGGGGAAACAAAGACAGAGCCAGAACCTGCTTTTCTCCAAGCAGAAGGCCTCATTCATATGCAGATCTTCAACCATGTGTGCACAGAGAGTGCAGGGGTCTGCCTGCTCTGGAACCAATTACACACACACACACACACACACACACACACACACACACACACACACACGTACTGAGTAATTGAACAATCAAGCAAAAAAAAAAAAGAAAGAAAAGAAAAAAAAAATTACATATCTGAAACATGGCTGTGTTTACATGCTTAACGCAGAAGTAGACGTTTTTTTTATTTCACAGAAAGAAGGAAAGATTGGAGAATGATTTTTCCACCTTTGATTCACTTTTTTTTTTTTTTTTTATATACCCACCTTAATCGAGAAGTAGTTCTAGAACCAGAACCTTGTAACAACGTAAAACACAAGCCTCTCCAACAAACACTAATGTTTAACACTCTCTACTGAAAATATACAGACCATCAAACACCACCTTTCATCACCAATGACACGAACATAAACCAATAACCGCCACCACCACCTTCTCCATCAAAAACCCTCCGGCTCCAAACATCCATCAAACTTCAGTACATAAACATAGTGATGTTCTCCGTTAACAAAGAACAATAAATGCACTTTAAACATTAAAATCCAGCATACACACTCAAATTCCAAATTACCTGTATAAAATATAGCATACATCATATTTCAATATTCCAAACCAATAATCCAAACTACACCATTAAATTCAAACATTCTCTGTCCAAAATCCAGCATACACCCTCAAATTCAAATATTGAGTACAAAATTCCTAATACACCATCAAATTCCAAAATGCCCTTGTCCAAGATTTAGCATACACACTCAAATTCCAAAACCCCCAGGCCAAAATCCAGAATACATGCTTAAATTCCAACATTCCGCATCAAAAATCAGCACACAGTTGCAACATTCCCTGTCACACACTTCAATATATCTTAACACAAAAAATAAATATTCCGACATTACTAAACCCACGCCGACATTCCCAATCCAAGAGCAACATTGGCAATCCCACACACTGACTTGCAAATCACACGCCATCATTCCCAAAATCACACCATCATTCCCAAAATCACACCATCATTCCTATTCACACACACACTGACATTCCCTATTACATATCAACATTCCCAATCTCACACACACAAATTCCAACATTACCAATCACATGACCGTAAAAAAACAACAATATCTATAGAACATAACTATATATTCACCAAGTGTACATGAACATTGGAAATGTCCAACAGCTTGCTTTTCCACGTTCACGTGTGTATGCAGGTAATACTGTAGGACACTGAGGAGCTTTGGTCTTGGCTTTACACAAACAGAAGTCATTTATTATTGGGGAAGCGCAAACCAGACGCCAGATGAGCTGCCTTTTGATATTGAAAGGTGGGTTGTAGAGCAGTGATGGGAAAAGTGAACACAACATTAAAAAACCAAAATAAGAAAACGCATGAACGGCAATAAAAGAAGGAGAGATCCTGCAGAACCAGACTCGTTTACAGGCAGCACCTACAGAGGATTAGGAAAAGCCCAGTGCAGCCTTGTGCTTTTTTCATTGGAGGACAAAAGCGAATGAAAAGAAACCTAAGCCTCCTGCATGCTATCTTTAATGCATGTAGAAAGCAGAGCAGCCACAAACACACACACACACACACACACACACACACACACACACACACACACACACACACACACACACACACACACACGGATTCTGAAGTCTCCTTTATGAAGAGGGACCCTAGGGGGGTGGGGGGATGTAGGGGCGGGATCGAAGGATGTGCTGACGTACAACATCCCCTAAAGCTTGCATCGTGAAAGAAAGAGAAGGTACTGGGCCTTCAAGCTGTCCTCATTTTGAGACTTTTAAGCAAAGCCAACAAGTCTGTGAGCAATCTCCCTCCTGCGAGTGTGCAAAAAAAAACAAAAAGCAGAACAGGAGTCGAAGTGACTGACAGACAGGCTCCTGCTTCCACATAGCCAAGTGTTGACGTTACTTCTGTATACGTGAGAAATAGGAATGGGAGATGAAAGGGAGAGAAAGAAAGACAGAATGAGAAAAGAAGGGTCATACCAGGAAAGTGATCATCTCCTGATTGATGGAGTAAAACCCCCATCCCCCCACACACACACCCACACCCCAAATCTAATATCAGTGCTGCATTTCAGCTACGGAAAGGAGAAACAGAGAAGACTCCGCCTCCACGTCCTCGTTCACGCTCTGCAGGAAGAAATCTCATGCGAGCGATTTTGTCTGAAAGGAGTGAAAGGAGAGAAGCTAGGCCGCTCATTAACACGAGCAAAACACACCATGGCTCGGCTCGGACAAAAACACGCTGGAGGGACGCGAAGCTACAAGGCACAGTATACCTAAGAAGGATATAAGCGATACTGCCTTCGAAGTCATGGGGAGAAAAGAATCAGGAGGCGTTTTCCACAGTCATGTGTGTAACTTCAACGTGGGATTACATGAAAAAAAAAAACAATAAGGTGATACGTTAGACTACTACACAGTATCAATAGTCTGATTTCAACGAATGCTTCAAACGATTCAAAGCACAAAGCCAGATAAAATGCAGAGTAACGCTTGGACAAGCCTGAGCCCCAGACTTGCAATAACAGGAAAGCCTGAAGAGCTCGGTGTGCAGCGAGATGTTTGTGTGTGCTGCCTTTAATCAATATCCTCTGTGGAGGTCTTTAAACTTCCTTTTGAAGAAGGCGAGACCCAGGTCTGGTTTCCTAATCAAGCTCTCGCCCCTCCCCCTCTTTTTCCTTTCCGATACAATGGAGGGGTACCGCGGTGTGGAGGTTGTGAAAGAACTTGGACAGAAACAGAAAGGTGGAAAAACAATACGAGTGACGCTAAAGGAATATTTACTGTCGGTTTTCGGCTGAAGGGGAAAAACTCCAGGTCGGGTCGAATGTGTTCCTGAAGAGGCGAGTGATTTCTGCCGCCGCTCGGTTTACACCCGGAGCACAGTTAAAAGAGGGAAGGTGGGAAAAGGAGGGATGGTGAAAGCAAAAATAAATAAAAAATAGACTGCATTGATCAGACATGTGGAGAGCACTAAACAAACCCTGCATGATCGAGCAGCAGCACGACGGCGCAGTTATCGATGGCTTGAAAAATAGAGCGTTTAAAGCGAGCGTTTCAGCCAAATCACGTTATTAATGCTACAGTGCAGGAGAGCGATTAGCCTAGCATGCTTAAGGCCACATTAGCCCACATTCAGTTCTCTGGTGCGAAGGAGCTCCCTTCTCTCTGTACTCTTTGGTTTGTGCTGTGTCACCACGAATGGCGCCAGAAGCTGGACTGAGCATGCGTGCTTATCTCACTCTCTCTCTCTCTCTCTCTCTCTCTCACACACACACACACACACACACACACACACACACACACACACACACACAGGGCAGAGCTATGGAAAAATTTTGCAGCTAAAGAGATAACCACAATTTGTTGGACAACAGTTTTAAAGCGCACACCTGAAAAGCGACAAATGCTCCAGTAATGACGTTCTGAAGCAGAGTCGAATCAAACAGTAATACATAAGGCCGTCTGCTGAGATCTTGCCGTCTAGTCGATTTCTCAAAGTTCTGGAGAAAAATGGCAGTGAAGAAAATAGAAAATAAATAAAAAACCTGCCTCAGCGTGAGAGAGACTGCAATAAGTCCAAAGTTATCTGTAAACAATCCAAACTCAAATATTTGTATTTCTGACTTGCACTATACGGGAAAAAAGTATTGGGACACACTGACTTCTCCAGCCCTATGTGTTTTTTCCCCAAACTGTCCTGGAGGCACACAATTGTATTGGACTTCTTTGGAAGCAGAAGCATGAACTTGCCCTTGACTTGAACTAGGAGACCCAAACCTGTTCCAGCATGACACAAAGCCAACTCTATGAAGCTCTGCTTTACATGGGTGGATTGGAAGATCTCCTGCTCCAATTAAACACCTTTGGGGAGAATGTGAATGCTGGCTGCACCCCAGGCCTCCTCACCTCACCTAAATCACTACCTGATGTTACTAACACGCTCAAAATTTAGTGGGACGTCTTCCCAGAAGAGTGGAGGTTATAATGTGGAATGGGTTGTTATACCATCTAATCATATGCTCACGTGTAAACAAAAGCGTTTGTCCACATAGTGTATATTTTATTTATGAACCGTGTATGAAGAATTCGCAGCATAATAGTCATGTTTAAAGTCGGACACTGACGCGTCCTGGTCAGAGACATGACGAGGCCTTCGCGGCAGGACACGGTTTACCGGAGGTGATGATAATCGATGCTGGTGCAAAGTGCAAAACAAAACAGGATGATGCTAGAGCAGAGAAATATTCAGAAAGGAGCAGGACGTCTGCCCCGCCCCTTTTCTCTCCCGAGACACAAGAAAGCTCGTATTACATGAGGTCGATACTGCAGCCGCTTAATAAGGACGAGCGACTGCACGGGTTTCTCGGGTCTGAAGAGCCGCTCTGCTGAATTAGTTTAATGTAATCCCAATCCTGCTGCGTGGACGAGCGAGAAGCAGCAGAACGGACACAAATAACAGACAACCTAATGACTGGCTTTTGCTTTACAAGCTTTCCATGGGGGAGACTGTGTGTGTGTGTGTGTGTGTGTGTGTGTGTGTGTGTGTGCGCACGCAAGCGCGCTAACTCTAAAGAGACGCTGTGAATTATTGATGGCAGAGACAGCAGGCCAGACTGCAGCTCGCTAATGCACAGGAGCTCATAAAGGAGGATGGATAACGTTACACATGACATCATCACCGGGCAGAAGCCTAAAGCGGAGTCGAGACGAGTCTCACTGCCACTCCCATCCCGTTAACAGCAGCCCATACACAAAGACAAACAAAACGCAGACAAAACACACTGACACGAGGCATCAACAACAAAAAAAGAAAGCTTGGGCCCAAACTACATATTCGTATGAAGCTTTCATATATGAATTAACCACACAAACATATCTCCCCTATTCACACCTGAACTTCCAGCCAATCACAATCCACAAAAGAGAGACAGGAGAGGAGGAAAAAAAAAAAAAGGGAGCAGGATGCAAAAAATAATAGAAGAGACAGAAAAGATATGGCAGGGGAAAAGTATGAAGTGCAGTTTCTCCACTTTCATAGAACTCCGATGGGAAAAGGATGGCGGGAGAAAAAAGAGGAGTGACGAAGTAAAAGGAGAGAAAACCTGAGTGTCCTGTGTGTGCAGCTCTGAAGGCCACTGGGTTTCTGTCAGCTATTCAGCTAGAGCATAAAAGAGCATCACACCCACAAAAGCAACAGCCGCAGCACACAGATGAGTGTGACTGAGGGGCCGGCGATGGGGGACACGCACGTGGGTTTTTATTAAAAATAGATACACACACACACACACACACACACACACACACACACACACACACACACACACACACACTTATCTATGCAAACCAAAAAAACCCAATAAATTAGGCGAAATGTAATAACCAGGCAGATGTGCGTTGTGGAATCGGTGGTGACTCGGAGCGAATTAAAAGCCTTTATAGTACGAGAAACTAAGTAGCGTCATTGCTTGGTTAATTACCCGTCCGCACCTGAACTGTCAATCAACATCCTGTTTATCCAGGAGATTCAGGGTTTAGTCCTGTATCCCCTCCTCTACACGTCTCTATGTTCACGTGAAACGTGAGCAACATCAATCGGATAGACATGCGATAGTAACAACCAATAAAAAGCTTCGATAACGTTGTGCTGCATCAGTTTTATTTCACTTATAACAAAAAGAATTTCCGAAAATTTGGAATAAGGAAGACGTCTTTAAAAGCTGCGGTTTTATAATTTAATGTTTATATTTTATTTCTTGCATCCGATGATATAAAATTATGATGTCTGAAAGGTTTCTATGCCTCATCGTCTTGTAGTCTGAGAGCTGACGATTAGCTGTGTGGCAGGGTGTAGGTTAAACAGAGCACGCTATTGCAGCCTGTGTATGGCTGGGCCCTCCCTCTCACTCTCTCTCTCTTTATCCATCCCCCTCTCTCTCTTTCTCCCCCCCCCTCACTGCAGCAGCGCAGATGGTAGCTGTGTGACCTCGCCGTTCCTGCCTCCTTGTTTTGATCCTGCGGTCCTGATTGTTCAGGCTAATCCCACCCTCCCTGAGTCCTTGGCTCCGAGCCAGGACTGTTATTAAGCACACAAAGCCTTTTCATTCCAGCTACCGTCATCGCCGCTGCCTCCTACCCCCCCAACTGCCCCCCTCCCTCTACACCAACCCCGCCCTCCATCCTTCTCTCTCTCTAGCACTCCTCTTTTCCTTTCTTGCGTTGTCTCTTTTGCTTCAGCCTTTGCGGCTTCCCGCATCTGGGCCTGATCGTACAAGCCATTACTTTTCCGTTTTTTTCCTTCCCCTTTCTTCCTGTGTGAGCCTTTGTTTCCCCTCAGACTCTCACGTGACGAGGCATGCACGTGATCACGTGTGCGGGTGGTGAGAGAAAAAAAAAACAAAAACAAACAGAAAAAACCCTACATGTCCATGACATTTGGCATAGAAATTAATGTGCGTTATAACACACAAATGTTTAATTTTCATCCTTATTATTTCCTCTCTCTGGTTTTATTTTTAAAGATAAAGTCGAGAGCTGCTCAAACCTGGTCACACTCAGGCATGTTGCTAGGCAACCAACACAAGCCACACTGCAGGTGTGTGTGTACGTGTGTGTTTGTGTGCGCATCTTGGCAGGCCTTGAGCCTTGTCCCTTTTCATCTCGAACACGTCCGTGTACCTCCAGCCACACACACACACACACACACACCATCCTGTATGCACTGTACACTGCAGCAGGTCGGTCTAGGCAGAGATTACAGAGCTACCAGCACAACATCCCAAATTTGCTCTGAATTCTTTCTGCATCAGCATGGCGTTATTGTTACACGCTTGCTTGTAATCTCATCGCACGTGGTGCACCGGGCACGTCAATTTGGCACGTGACAACTCGACCCTATGCTTTGGTTGCCTAGAAACCATTCGTATTATACATAAAAGGGTCTATAATATAAAATATACTTTTATTAGAGAGGCGTGTGTGAGTGTGTGTGAGTGTGAGAGAGAGAGAGACAGAGACACAGAGACAGAGAGCGAGAGAGCGAGACACACAGAGACAGAGAGCGAGAGAGAGCGAGAAGCCCTCTCACTGCTGTATTTTGGAAGAGGGGAGGTGAAAACACGGCCGGTAATGACCCGAGCTGCGGTGTTTGTGGTGTTTGTTAAGCCGGAGTTCGATCTGTTTCGGATACTGTGCGATCCGATTGGATGTCGTGGAATTCGTTAAAACCTTTCAATAACACGCTGACGTCCTGTTCCGGAAATAAATAAATATATAAATCAACAAATCAATCAGAACTCATGAGCATTTTAAATACGGAGAGGTAAATATAAAAATAAATACAAAATCCCCACAATGCACCGAAACATCAGCAGGGGCACATCGACATGACAAAACATCAGTGAACAGAATAAAATTAATAGACGTTGTTGTAGTACTAACTGTGCTAGTTACATTAATGGCAGCAGTAGTGGAAATAATTTCTTTTCAGCACTAGTAGTGGTGATTTTAGTAGTAATGGCAGTAGTTCAGTATTAGTAACAACAAAATGAAAGAGTACCAGTAGTAATAGTAGCATTATTAGTAGTAATATTAGTATAGTAAATGATTATTGAGATGAATGTAATGATTATAGAGTAGGAGCAGCGGGATTAAGACCTTCACAGACTGCGCTGGGTTCTGATCCTGGACCAACAGTGTCGTAAATAATCTAACAGTAAGAGCAGGTCAGGAGTTCAGTCCTGGTTATTAGAGAAATAAATACAGGTGACTATAGCAGTGTTCACATATGAGTCACTTTTCCACTATACTGTAAAGAATAATGAACACGCCACACACACACACACACACACACACACACACACACACACACACACACACACACACACACACACACGGTCTCTTCAGCTCTTTTCAGTCTCCTTTGAAATGACAAAAATGTGCCAGTAAAACCCCAATATAGAAACAAACGCTTTTAAATTACGAGTCGTAAACCGGAATTACGGATGTTGCATGCTGCATGAGTATAGGAATAAACACGATTTGCGCACTGAAGCAGTGCTACTTTTTTGATGATGCTGTGGGCAGCCATGTTTGATGTCACTTGTTAAGACCTGGAAAAGGTTCCCAGATAAGCTCAGAAAAGGTTTTTTTCCTATGGAGAGGATGGAAAGTCCAGGTTATGTGTTTAAATCCGGCGTGGTGTTAAAACAAGTGAGCTCAATTTTAAGTTTTTATGTTTACTTAAAAGCAAAGTTTGCAAAGGGTAGCGTTAGCACCAGGGTTGTCACCATTAATATGCATCATGTGTTGTTAAGACAATTTTCAATACATACAAAAAAAAAATAAAAATTCAAAACCAGACAGGAGTCACTGAAAACACACACGCACTGCTCACTCAAACACACACACACACACACACTCTACCCTCATTCAAGCACACACACACCTCACTCAAGCACACACACACACACACCCCGAGCTACCAGGGCCTTGCCAGAGCCTTAAATTAGCTTGCAGCAGAGGAGTAGGGTGTCAGCAGCAGCTGAGGCGACGCCTGAGGCAGAAAAATGGGGACTGGAAGTGCAAAGCGCTGAGCGTGTGGACACATTCACCACCTCGAGTTTCAGTTCAGAGACATTAAAGCCTGAGATAAAACAAACTCGCAGAGCACAGCTGAAGAAGACATAAAAAAAAGCAGCTTAGTGGGGCCAGAAGGAACTTGTAATGGCTGCTGTTTTCTCTCCCTTTCTGTCCCCCCCTTTTCTCATTTCATTGTGGGGGAATGCTCTCACGTGAACACTTGCAGGGGCATGAAACCCGAAGCGGGGCAGAGAAGAGCAGGCACCTGCCACGGCAACAGCTGCTCTCCATGACTGCGACACTCCCTGTTCTTCTCCACCCGCTCCACTCCTGTTGGTATCACCAACACCCGCCTGCCTGCTGCTCCACACACCCAACAACCGCTCTGATCATGTTTTACACACACACACACACACACACACACACACACACACACACACACACACTCCAAATCGTACGTTAACTTTTTGCACCTTTTAAACATGAATGAAATTACTCCATGTGGCACTTCTAAAATGACAAAAAAGCTCCTACACTCTCATCCAGATGTTTCTTGAAATATGCAAATTACACACTCACTTTTCCTCGCATTTCTGTTTAATAACAACTGAAAAATTATCGATATTGCATCTATTATACACAAGCAGACCCAAACATGTGCCAGCATGACAATGCCCCTTGTGCACAAAGCCAG
The DNA here is from genome assembly GCF_014805685.1 of Silurus meridionalis. NCBI lineage: Eukaryota > Metazoa > Chordata > Actinopteri > Siluriformes > Siluridae > Silurus > Silurus meridionalis. The sequence continues at coordinate 1,216,909 of NC_060909.1, forward strand.
CTCCATGAAGATCTGCTTTACATGGGTTGAAGTAGAAGATCTCCTGCTACAGAGAACACCTCTGGGATGAATGTGAACGCTGGCTGCACCCCAGGCCTCCTCACATACATCAGTACCTCACTTTACTAACACCCTTGTACCTGAATCGCCACAAAATCGAGTGGAACATATTCACAGAACAGTGGAGGTTCTTAAAAAAGCAAATGAAGATTGAGGAGTTCCACCACACGCTAAACCCCTCCACGGAACTCAGTAAGGCCATTAGGAAGCATGTACAATAGCTGTCTAATTCTGTATGGAACAGGAACTGGTTGTTACTATGGTAACAGGTGATTATAAGCAGCATGGTCATTTAGGACGCTGATTCAACACAAACTACCTGCGTGCTCAACGCTCTAAATTCACACCTGAACTCCTTCCAGCCAATCACACTGACCAGGGGGTAACACGATTTCCTCTTCACCTCTCAATCGCTCCTCCTCCACCGGCCCATGACATCATCCCTCTAAAGCTGATCTATATTAAGCAGGTTCGGACTGCCTCGGTGCCCTCTGTCAGTGCCCAGCCCTACCCCTGCCCAACCCTTTTCAGCCCCACCTGCTCTCACAATCCCCTCCTCCCCTTGAGGGATCATCAAGTCACACTTAGCAAACAGAAAGAGAAATAAATAATTAAACGCTCATTATATAAACTGATCATATTAAAAGCAGTTATGTATTAAATCTGAAATCCTCAATACAGGTAGGAAGGGTAAAGGAACCACAACCCTTATGGTGAGTGGTTGCTATGGAAATGTGTTGTAATCGTTGCAGGGGCTAGATTTCTGAAATGACACGAATACGTGCTTTAAAAAAAAAGCATTATTTTTTAATCGAATTAAGGCTAAAAATAGACAACACCGTAAACGATAGCAAATGAGAAACAACAAAGTAATGCATAAAAAGACAGAAATGCGGTAAAAGTGGGAAGCAGTCGATTTATGGAGCCTCTCGTAAAAACCAGGCCTTTCTGTATCTTCTGTTTCATCCGTCTGTCCGTCCGGGCGTCGGAGCTTAAGCAGAGCCGTGGCTGAGATGCTGCCTGCTGGGCGAGGACGACGTGGTGGAAAGCAGAAAAAGTGCACAGTGTGTGCGTGTGACTGGCATTTCAAGCGGCACGGAATAACATCCTGGCCGGCTAATCTGTGCGAGTGTGACAATTTATTCAGGCTCACGTTGTTGCCGAGTGTGAAATGCGCCGCGGAGGAGGAAGTGCAGAAAACAGTGCTCGAATCTCCAGCGGCGACGTTCGACAGCCTTTTCGCCGCCGGCTTCTCCCTGTAGCCGGTCTTCAGTTCGCGGCACAAAAAGTGACCCATTCGCCTCATTGTAAATTCGACACGCGAATGACACCTGCCCCGTGATCGTGAACGATGCCATGACCAGAGGCTACATTCGGAAAGGCGGATTTCGACTACAGAAAGTTATTACCAAAGATGGCAAGAAATTAATGCCTATTAAAGAGCCAAAAAGTGGGAGGAGCCAGAAATAATGCAGGCCATGGATGGACTCTAACACAAACATCACGGACTGAAGTGTGTCCAGTCGCCGTGACTTTACTGGATCATAGAGGCTTTAAAAACAAACCTGACATTACAATATAAGCTGCATGTTATAAACTAAATGCGGTTTATGTCCCTGTTTGACCTGCATGATCCGGTTTTCAGCGTGTTAATATTTTCTCTTTAAACAGTGTTGCGTTTTTTTTTCTGCCGAGTTGCTGATTAGCTGGAATCTGAGGTACTTTCCCTTTCTTGCAATGCTGCATGTGTGAAAGGGCTGAAGGTCTCAGGACATGCTAATGGTCAGATCTCTGAGGGGGAAAGGAAAAAAAAAAAAAACAGTGAGTGCTCTGCTAAAGGAGGTGGAAATCCCTGTATCGAGAACACAGAGCCTTTCATTCACCATTCCTCACTTTGAGAGCCGTGGGATTAGACAAATGACCACTTCAGCTGAGCTCTTCTCGTTCAGCCCACACGTTTCTGCACCACGGTGTCAGGGAAAGGACAAGAGTCACCGCAGAAACTAACAGGAAGCGCTTATAATGCTAGTGTCCTCACGCCAAGTGACCAAATGTGATTATTTTTCTTATTTTGGAAACGGGGAGGTGTTTCGTTTCACGTCGCAGAGCCGGTTGAAGTCTTAAGCTACATTTATGTACCAATTGGATATAAGTATTAGGACACCTTTCATTCTTAGCCATATGTGCTTCTGTTCCCATACAGTTGGAGGCTTGCATCTGAATAGGACGTCTCTGGATGTGGTAGCATTCCATTTTCTAATTTACTTTAGGAGACCCAGTCCTGTTCCAGCATGACAATAACCCAGTGCACAAAGCCAGCTCCATTAACATATGCTTTACATGGGTTGGAGTTCAAGATCTTCAGCTTTAAAGCACGGTCAAAACATGAGTACCGTGTGGCTGAATGAGCACACAAGCACCCTCCAAAATCAAGTGAAACATCTTCCCAGAAGAGTGGAAGTTATTATAAAAGCAAATGGGGACTAAAAGTAGAAAGTAATGTACAAAAAGCATAAACCAATCTTATGCTCAAGTGTCCACAAAACGTGTCTTCATATATTATATATTGACATAAAATCGAAGTCCGACAGGAGCAGGCCATTTCGAGTCGATTCGACGCAGTAAATATACGAAAGGCATCGATGTTGATGGCATTAAATCAAGGCGTCGTGATTGGCTCTGACCCATGAAACCGCTAAAAGACGCTGACATTTTCTCCACCTTCGTTTTCCCGGACTTTTCCAGACGAGAGCGTGGCAGAACAAAAAATCTTATTTCTCTGCGTGCCATCTTTTTTTCCTCTCACTCTTTTCACGATCGGCCAGGCCACACGTTATCGCACTTCCCTCTCTGTGATGTATTAGTCAGTGGGCTGTGGCTGAGAAACAGGTGCGAACGCATTCGACTGGGAGCTCAAGCAGATTATCTGAGCTTGGCTCAGGGGAGACGAGCTGTACCTCTGCATATGTAAGTGTGTGTGTGTGTGTGTGTGTGTGTGTGTGTGTGTGTGTCTCTCTCTCTCAGCAGGGGCAGGTGAACAGCAGATCCAGCTCATCTCATCCCCCCGTCACGTAGCGCACCGCTGTTTGCTCCTGCGCCTCGCTCACTATGCATGTAGTCCGCTAGGCCGTTGCCAAGGTAACTGCAAATGGTGAGTGGTGCAGCCTGGGCCGATTACTGTAAACAGCGCCGGAGAGATGGATAGAGATAGAGTGCGAGAGTGAGAAGGACAGAGAAAGAGAGAAAGAGAGCGAGCAATATCTTCACTACCAGATCACATTTATTAATAACTTGCACAGTTCTGCTGTAATATAAACAGCAGCGTTCAAAATATTCTCAGAGGAAGATTAAATAAATAAAACCAAATGTTTTTTCTGCCCCCCCAGCAAAAAATAAAAAATAAAATAAACAAAAAATCAAGGAAAAAGAGAAACAAAGGGAAGAAGGCAGGGACAAAATAATGCAATCAGTGGTACACAAGGGTTAGAAGAACAATAAAAGACACAAACAACAACAAAAAAACACTGTACCTGAACACCTAATTAAGTACAATAACCACACACACGCGCACACACGCACCTCTCCCATACCACCATTTAGGTCAAATGGTCAAAGCAATTGCAGCCGCCGTTACTGAGAACTGTATAAAGAAGAACTCAGACTTTTAACCCGACATCAGATTGTGGGCGGGTCCTTGTGTCGTTATTTATTGGAATGCTAAAAAAAAATAAATAAAAAATAAATAAATAAATGGAAAAAAAATTTTTTTTAACTAGACCGTGTATACCTTCTCATAATAAAAACACTACGGGAGACTAACTGCTCTGAAAGCTCCTTGGACCAAGCGTCTAGATTTCTCGAGTTGCACAAAGGTAAAAGAAAGATGGAGAAGAAAATAGAATTAGGAATTCAGAAACAAATTTCAATTTGTTTCATGTTCCAATGACTTATCTCTCTGCCGGGGGAATTTTATTCACGCGTGTCTCGAATACAAAACAGGTTTTATCAAAAGATTCGATAAAAATAAGAAAAACCATCACGAATGGGATCGGTTTAAATGCAGAAATGATCAATTTGTCCCTTTTTTCCCCCATGAGATTTGCATGCATTGCGTTTTTTCTGTATGAGAAACAGGTACGTTTTATTATCCACTATTAAAAAAAGAACAAAAGAGATAGATAGAGAAGAGGGAGAAGGGGGTGGTGGCAATGCAACAAAGGTTTATAGGTGCTATAAAGTAAGCGATAACAGGAACTTGTCTCTGAGATGTTCCACAGGTCGACTTAAAGCTGTTCAATCCAAGCTTTGCTTCATCAACGTTTTTTTTCCGCCCCCTCTGGTCAATTTACTCCCATTGCGGATGCTGCCTGTTGATCCGTCCAATGGGGATGAAATCTCCCTTATGCTGACGAGACATGATCTCCCCCGAACCTTTGTAACCTGCAGTAATGATGTGGGGCTGATGTGCTTTAATCAGCACATTTATTCATTAAGAATGCATCGCGCATGAAGAGCGAGCGAGAGCGGCGTTACGTACGGGTCGGCGCGCTCTCACCCGCAGTGTTCGAGGCTGAGCTCAGCAGTGGATGGAACGGAGAGAGGTGAAGGTGAGAAGGCTGTTTCTGCACGATGGGCACATCTCAAACTCATTCTCATTTTCTCTTTCTAACCATCATCTCTCTATCTGTGTGTGTGTGTGAGGTGAAGAAGTGAAAATATTCACAATGCGAGCGCAAAGCCTTTTAATGGACAGGGCCTTTTAGCTTCATCAGCACTGTGGTCGAGTGCAGCGAGAGCCCTGGCACAGGAAGAAAAGCCTACATTACTGCTACCCGCCTGGGAAAAGGAAAAAAAAAAAAGAAAAAAAAAAAAGACGCTTCAATGGCCCTCGGGGGAAAAAATATATAAAAATCGGGTGTAGAAAAAGGAACGAGAGACAAAGAAAGAACACCAGAGACAGAATGAGATGCTGCTATATAATGCGAGATGAAAGGGAAAAGAAATTGAGCAAGGTGGACGGAAAAGTGTGAAAAGAAGAAGCAATGAAAGAGAGAGAGAGCGAAAGAGTGACATAAGAGCCAAACTGACATTCGAAATAAATGAAAAGAGGACAGGATTTAGAGTTAAAGAAAGAGGTGAGCGAATGAGACGGGGCTCCCTGAATGCACTCTACCAATAACCCCGAGTGGTGGAGTGGAACGTGATTAGGAACGAGAGTAGCATGCTGATTTGTAATTCTGACCTCATATTAACTTATTACAGTTCCTTATTTATTATTCATATTAATGAGAAATGTGTATTGTTTCAGTTCTGACTGCTGAAAATGTCCTGATAAACAGCGGCAATGTATAGAGGCTAGTCAATGGATAATTGTTTATAGCTGCTTTAGTGCACGTGATAAGAGGAAATGAGATATATTTAATGTTATGACATTCACAGCCGAGGGGAGCAAAAGAAAGCATCGGGAGCAAAGCCTCGTTCTGAAGCTGGAGTCGAATATATTGCTCAGATGGATTTCTTATCTACTACCAAGAACCGCAACTCATCCTTTTCTCCACAGGCCTCAGAACAACCTCTTCAAACCACCCCTCCAATCTCTCTCTTATTTGAGTGCACAGGCCTGGTCTCATTCTGTCTCACTATGCTGCAGTCCAGCTAACCGGAGAGAGAGAGAGAGAGAGAGAGAGAGAGAGAGAGAGAGAGAGAGAGCAATAAATCTGGCTGATGCAATCTAATGGAACATTGTCTTAGGATGGGCTCGGTGCTCAGTAAATAATGGACTTCTTACAGTCAGGAAAGATAATGCTCCCACCCCGGGGAAAGAGAGACAGAGAGAAGAAGAGATTCAGAAACACCATTAGTGACTTCTCAATGAAAATACACACACATACATTCACAGGCAGGACACATGTGAATACCTGGAAGGCTGCTACAGCTCCTGTACACTCTATTGCTCGACCAGAGGGCCGGGAGAAGCGCTCCCCGCCTTCGCAATCACTCCTGACTGGAAGCATGCTGCCGGTTACGAAAGTGGGAGAGGATTTGAATGCCGAGTCTTAAAAATGACAAACAAGGCTTTGGAGAGCTCGAACCGGCTCGAGGGTATCACTGCGACGTGCGAGCGCAACATAAATAGCATGCTCGGATCCGACGGCGCTCTTGAAAACATCAGGAACCTGTCATTGTGACTGTGCGTGTTCTCTCGGACAAACGGAAATATAATGTACAGTCCGACGCATCTCGACTGCTCTGATACACAAAGCAAATTGTGCTTTTCATATGTATGGTGAACCTCGTAAAAAAGCCCCTGCAACCACCAAAAGGATTTCAGAGACAGGTGTCAAATTTCACCATAAAAAAACCCTGCCATGTACATGCACAAACATCCCAGATGGTCGTTCAAGGTCCTCTTTCAGCACTCAACTCTGTCCAATACTTGGCAAACTTTGCTGCACAAAAAAGAGAAACACCTTGAACTTGAGGCCTACATAACCCATTGGTTCTGGAGAGACTCCAGGTCTTTCAATGCTGCTGAAACGAGCAAATCATCACTTGCACAAATGATGTAATCAGTGGCAGGATAAACAGTTTTAGCCTCACTACAGCTGGGTTTAAAATGAACCCAAATTTATTGTGACCCATGCTAAAAAAAATGGCCGCGGTGGTGGAGATATAAACCTTCTCTGGCTACTATTAAGAGGTCAATATACCAAGAGAGAGGTCAAAAAAATGCAGAGGCACAATGAGAAGGAGAGCAGCACAATGCTGAAGTGAAGAAAGAAAGCCACCCCTTCGTCCCCTACAAAGTGGAGAACATTGAATGAGGGTAAAGGAAAAGAAGGGCAATCTGACACTTGGCCAAACCAATGACCTTCGCTCTGAGCTCTGAACGCTCTTTTCCGAATGGGTCTCTTGCTTTCAGCATATTCAGGTATTAATGATCCACAGGGATGACCAAGGCTCAAACCAGAGGGTGAGGAAATCTCACTAAGCATTGTCTCCAAAAAAAACATGACAGCTTTGACCTATTCTTAGGAGACTTGTGGGGAAATGAGACTAAACATGAAGTGAAAACACAAAAGCGGTTTTGAGACGGGAATGCGGCCGCAAGCAGGCTTAAACCTGGGTTCAGCGCTATTGTAAACCTAATGTCAAGTTTGGGATTTTGGCATCGTCATCAGAATGAACGACAGCCACAACAATGATGATGAGAATGCAAATCATGCGTTGGCTGCATCTGTAAAACCGAACCACACTCTGAGCGAAGATATTTACAGCGAAGACATTGGAAATAGTGGAAGTGAACCTAAAATTCCTTAAAACTTAAAATCTCTTTGAAGCTACCAGAAGGCCCGGTTGTCTTTATACAGAAGCGCTACTCTGAGAGGCTACCCGACTTCATGTTGCTTTTATTTTAATTCGAGAAAAGGGGAAAAAAATCTGTGATGTTTTTAAATTGATCAGCTTTTATACCATGGCTGAAAGGAAGTCTAAGGAAAGAGATGCAATCATACAACCAAGTCATATAACCAGCTTCAAATGAGTAACCAAAAAGTCCATTGTGTACACAGCAGGTGTGTTTTATTTGTCCATGCTGCAAAAAATAATATTAAAAAGAGTGGCGCCTTCCTATTAAGACAGATACAGGTCAGGTGACCAAGATAGATCGCAGACGATTATCAAGAGATGCCGTTTAAACTCGACATCCTTATACAAAATCTTTAAAAGAGAGAGGGATGAAAAATAGGAGTGGATGCTGAACTTCCCCCATTTGGAAGCGAACATATGCTCCCTGATGGTCAGTAGGCAATCAAAGACCCCGTGAGCTCATGAGTTGTTTTGGTAAATGGGAATACAGCTCGAAGGAGCAGGAGTGGAATGGAAGGTCTGAGCCTGTTTGAGTGGACAGATGGGGCATGTGTGGCGTGGGAAGGGTTAAAATCTGAGGAGGCCCCATCTGCCACCTCGTCTGTTCTCCTAGCTAGCTGATGGCCGCTGCTCGGCTCTGGCACGGAACACGGACACGCGGTGGTACTGTGACTTTTTCCTCTATTCGCAGATGACCAATAAGCATATACAAAAGATTTAGACCCTTTCTCGAGGACTACATGAAAAACCTGCGAAAACGGTTTCTCCGAAAAACACAGCAGCTAGCTGTTCGTTTTAAAAGGTTCGGCTAACAAAAGACAGGTCAGTCATAACAATCGGCACAATCCGTTGACTGTAATTATGTCCCCCAAAAAAAGGGTCAACTCATTCTGTGTTTAGGTTAAAAAAAAAAAAAAAAAAAAGCAAATATTTCAGTGATGGGGAAACAAGAGCGTGTAGGATGAAAAGTAAAAAGAAAAACACCACAAAACAAAACAATACAAATACAAGCTCAATGAACAATGTACAAGCTCAAACCCATTCTGTGTGGATCCAGCACACCGGTTGGAAGCTTTCGAAGCCACCAGCAAGGAAAAGCTCAGAAATGGAAAGTCACCTGGATCCAGAGAAGAAGAAAAAACTAGTCCACATTTCACAACAAAAGATTTCATACCCACTGAAAAGCTTTTACTAGACTTAGAGATTTAATACTGTAGTGGTGAAACAGTGTGTGTGTGTGTGTGTGTGTGTGTTTGGAAGACTCTGATTAAGGTGTCTGGGGAGTGATTAGCCTTGTAATATGGACATGTAATTTGCAATAATATGGGTGATATAAAATGGGTAAAATGAGAAAGTAGCAAAGCAAAACCGTATAAACATTCTCAAGCTTTTTATTTGCATCAAGGAAAAAAAATCAGAGGAGAAGCAGCAAAGAACAGCAGCGACATAAAACGCGATCAGTCCGCTTCCATAAAATGACTATTGGGTTCAAAGTGCGTTCACCTGTCGCAGTATCTCGACCTTAAAAGGTACCAGAGAGAGAACGTAAACAAAAGTTGTTTAATTTCACAGAGGATAAATGAGAGAGATGGTCAAAAAAGGTCAGTGTAAAGGTCGGCGACTGCCGGACAAGGCCGGGTCGTTAGTGTGATGGCTGACGGAGGACAGAAAGAGGGGAAAAAAAAAAAAAAAAAGACGTGGCCTGTTTAGTATCACACGGAACGCTGTTTATTCAACAGGCAAGAGGATACTGGAAACACGGCCCTTCTGGTCCGAGTTGATGCCAGTTCCCATCCCCCCTCGCTGAATTAGTGCAGAAAGCAAAAGGTCAGCACCTCTAATGAGAGAAGCGTGTGGTATGTGGACACGCCATGAGATCGCAAACAAGGACACGACATCCCAGGAGCGCTATTGGCTTGCCACCAGGCAAAGGGACACTCGATACCGAAGGTCGCGGTGCTGTTTGGTGTTGGAGGGTTGAGCCTGACCAGGCCGCAGTGGGTTAGACCCCCTGTCTCACACTCCCGGTCCCATTTCACAGCCATTTGGATTACTGGAAAATATGTTAAGTGCACGGTTTCCTGAAACCAAACACCGACTGACATTATTGCCGTTTCTGAGGCCGTTTTGAGGATGTTCGAAACTGGAGACGCGGCAAGGCAGGGGGAGAACTCGTCTCTTTTAAATACCCATTTCTCCATAAACAACCCCCTCCAAAAAGCAAAAAGATCTCAAAAGATCACTCCTGAGCGTTATTTTCACGCTCCCAAGATGCTCCATTGTTGTCTGTAATGGAGGTCAGGGGATTTTAAGGCTCTTTTTGCAGGTTCTTGCTCTCCTGGCCTTGCGATCAAACGCTACATTTACTATCTCAGCTGCAGCAACAGTAAAAACAGCGCAGTCATCATGATCCAGGCCCAGCCAGGGTACAGAAAAGGGGGAGGGAGAGAAAGAGAGAGAGAAAACATGGGACAGAGAGAGCGAAAGAGAAAAGGCCCGGCGGAAAAACAATGAACGTCACTCGGGAACGAACGGGATGTGGAGATGAGTTTTGTGTGGAAAGATCAGCAGGACACACAGAGCTGCAGATACACAGTTCTCCGTACAAGCAAAACAAATCCACACACGCCAACACACAATTACATCAGCTAGTCAAAAGTCTTGAAGATATTTTGAAAAGGTAAATAAGTATAAATATGTATGGATTTGATCGTTTTTGCTGCAGCAGCAGACGATGCCGGTGCAGCTGTTCATCTCCTTCAAACTGCAGCATCTGACATTTCACACAGCAAAGACAAGAATAAGTCCCTTCCATTGTAGCGTCTCAGAATAACGGGGAGGTGAGGAGAGGGGGGATAAAACGACGCGTTTACAAAGAATCCAATTACTGTGTGCACATGGAGCTGAAAGAGCTCCTGCGAAAAACAATGTGATGCCTCTAAAGCTGTATGTGTTCTTTAATCAGTGTGTCGGAGAGACGAGCGCACGATCCCGGAGCGTACAAACACCAGAGTCTGGCGTGAGTCGAGGCGGGAGGGCTTTTCTTTCAAGTTTGTTTAGAAAGAAAAAAAAATAAATAAATAAAAAATAAAAAAAAAAAAAAAAAAACGGTTCACGATTTATCGGCCTCCTCGGTAATAAACGACCAACGAATTGCATCAAATGTTACATGGCGGTGCATCATTACAGCAGTTACTGATCTGAGATCTCAGATCTTTTTTTCTGTAGAACGTTCTTTAAGTTGTGTACAAAAATGCGTCTTGACAAAGAATTAATAAAAGTAACGAGACACCCGAACTTTCCCACCATGTGTGGTTCTTCTTCAAACTGTTACAAGAACACAATTCCATCGGACGTCTTTGGAGCATGAAATATTTTTTCTTCACTTGAACTAGGAGACACAAAACCTGTTCCAGCATGACCATGCAAACACTGTGCGCAAAACCAGCTCCATGAAGATCTGCTTTACATGGGTTGGAGTGGAAGATTCTTGAGAAAGCACTGACCTCAAACCTACTAAACAACTCTGGGATGAATTGGAATGCTGACTGCACCACCAATAAGCTGACTAAGCAAAAATCTCATCCCAAAAAGGAGGTTATTAAAACAAAAATTGGATAGAGATTTGTGTCACTTATTCCTGTCGTAAACAGAAGTTAGATATGAAGCTTTCTGGGATAAGCCATCTTTAGAAACCGCTTCACCCTGGCCAGACTCTGCAAACCAAAAAACATCACTTCAATATGCTTTTTATAGCCTCAACAGCTGGACCTTTGATTTGATAGAAACAAGGTCCTGGATTACATTTCCTTGAAACTATAATGAAGGAGAATATCTTCTTACATCATCACAAAACCAATGAGTTTGTGCAAATGTTCTTTAATCATAAAAAATATATATATATATATATATATATATATATATATATATATATATATATATATATATATATATATAAATGCCTGTTATACCCCTTTGTGTTACATTAAATGTTTAACAAAAGTTTTTATTCCTAAAAGCCTAAGAATGAAGGTAAGAAAACTTTCTTCATCCCCTGCAGGACCATATACAAATGAGTAGCAGTGGCTAACAGAGAAACAGAGCAGAAATCAATAGTCAGAATAACAAAAATATACATAAACAAAAAATAAATATAAAAAGTGTCAGCATACAATAAATTTAAATATTAAATTGGCTGTTACAGAGGTCATATGACTTATGAATTTTAGCTAAATGCCTTCTAAAGATTGAACAAAAGAAGTTTCAAAGGATTGTCACATATGTGACCTTCTTGCTGGAGGAACTGCAAAAAAAATAAATAAATAAATAAAAACGTAGCCAGAAAACGTCTCACAGGTGTCATCATTAGTAGTGTCAGGGTTTTCTTCTTCCTCGTGTTGCTCTGCTTGGATTTGACATCGCATGCTTTCAGACCATGGCTCACAGTTTCAGTCCTAATAATCAACAGGAAGTGTCCAAAACATGACAAAAGCATGGGGGAACACATCAGCGGTGCATCGCTAACAAAGCAAAAAAAAAAAAAAAACTGCCTTCACCACTGTGAATCATCACTGAATTTATGGTGAGTTGTAACAAACACACAGACGCGCATCCCGAAGATGCGGTGAAGCGGCGGCAGTCCGTCACTGAGGCCGCCATGGAAACGATAATGCCAATAAAGAGTTCTTCTCTCCCGTTACATGTGTGGGAGAAAAAGCAGAATGGAGAACAAACCGCTGGGCGAACGGAGTTGAACAGAGCATGAGAATGAGATTCACTTTTCTGACATCGCATTCCTTTCAATTTGCCTTCACACAACTTTATTGTTATTTCGTGGGAACTGGGGAAAAAAACACGCCACTCACGCACGCAGATTTCGGGTTTCGTTTAGTGTTTTTCTAAAAACGAGAGCTGCTTTAAGTCGAAGTTGCTGATGAATCAATTATTCCACAAGGAAACCAGAGCTCCACCTGGAAAAGCTCCACAGCTTCGATTTAAACACCTCCTGATTTCCTGCACTGTAGAGCCCATGCCTGGTGTGCTGTTATTTGTTGGGCGAAGGTGACCTCTGGACGGTGTGGCGGTAAAATGTTTGTATCGTGGCCAATCGGATGCCATGGTGATGAATGGAATAGTGATCTCATTCTTTTGGATTAGGATCTTAAAAGCTGCTTCTCCGCTGCCAGAACTTTAATGACGTGCGAGAGCCTGATTATATATAAAAAAAAAAAAAAAAAAAATCGAAGGGCTCGGTTTCAAAATGGTCCCTGGTTTCTGCTGCCCTGTTGCTACACTTTCCTGCACTTAATCAGCACAACGATATAGCGAGGGTGGGTTCGTCCTTTTTCCCCTCCTGCGCCTGATAATGCAAACAGGATATGACCGTATAATAGGATTGTGGGATGCAATTTAGTGAAAATACAGGACTAGGGGTGAGTTACAGGGTGTCGACTTAATGAATAGATAAATTTTCGTATTTATTTTAAATACGGATCATTTAAAATAATATTCTGGGTCTCTACTAATAATGAAGCTGTTGGAGTGAAATCCTGGCGGTGTTTTTTTTAAATATATTTTTTCCGTTCTATTTCTCATTCGATCGTTTTCTTCTTCAGTTCGCCTAATTCATCTTGTGCCTCGATCCGTTAATTAAAAACCACTGTATAAGTTATGAAAAATCCATTTATTATTAGATGCAGGTGATATGGAAAAACTGCTATAAAAGTGCATGAACTGTTCCCATTGAAACAATACGGTATTTAAAAGAGTGCATTAATATTATCCTATAAATCATGTGAAGGTTGGAAATACTGAACTATTCATGTTGGTATCTATTCATTTATCTAAATACTACATTTAGGTTTGCGAACATATTGCAAATTGTACATATCTCAGCACCATTGGATTCTCCATTCTGATTGGTCAGGAGGTGTTGATTCATTTTCTGTTGATTCACAGTACCTCTGGCTGAAATACAAGCTTTACCTTCAAATTTAAGGCAGACTTACATTTATCTCATTCTTACAACTGAGCAGCTATGGGGTACAGAGCCATGTTCAGGCATCCAGGAGTGGCAACTTGGGATTAGAAACTCAACCTTCAGAACAAAATCCGAAGCTTTAACCACTAAGCTACAATCTCCCAATATATGATAAATGTATCATGTAAAATGTGTTTTCTTTAGAAGCTTTACAGAAAAAAAAAAGATGAGAAAACAATAGCTGCTGTAACTCAAGTGATAACAGGAGCGAGACACAGCAGATCACTGAGGTATCAGGGGAATGAAACTCTTCAGGATGCCCTTTCATGGGCATGAGATTGATATGTTGCTCAGGCATAATTAATAGAAAGCTGAACAGAAAAATATCAATTTGCCTTAGTTTAGTAGGACAAACAGCCCTGCAAACACGTGTGTGTGCTGTTCCAACATTTCCATAATCAATACAATAACAGTATGCTGCTTTCAGCCTGATTATCTGCTGATGTCCATCTGGTCTGATAATTGAACGCATGAGGACTCTCAGCCCAAAAACAAAAACCCCTTTACTCTGCCCTGCGTATTTCTGCACGCATGAGAAAATCTGGCGGTGCTTTTTTCCCCCTGCTCTTTCTTCGATCTCCGAGTGCACACGTCTGCGCTTAAAGACGCAAGTTAGATGGCATTTTGCAGGGTAATGATGCGCGTATTCGGGCTCTCTCTCGCCACAGAGACGGGCCTGTTCGGTAGCACACAGACTCTTTGAATGGAGCATTAGCATGTGGCCCACCAGGAGGGGAAGTAGGGGAGGGGGAAATCGGTGAACAAAGCCCCTATAGTCGTCTCGAGCTGAGCTATGAGACTTATGTAATATGACTGGCAGGGCCCACTTCCTCGATCGGAGTGCTGCAGACTAATCCTGTTCAGGGAAAGGCCCAGGTGGGGAAGAGAAAGAGAAAGAGAGAGAGAGAAAGAAAGGAAGAGAGAGAGAGAGAGAGAGAGAGAGAGAGAAAAGAAGGGGAGAGACATGCTTGTAATAAGCAGGGGCGAAGTGCTGAAACAAAGCCGATCACAAGAGAGGACTAGCTTTCATCCTGCAACCAATGACAGCAGAGCTAACTGACAAGAGTGCAAATAATATCTGTCCTGGTAGAGGATGTGCACAGACTTCAAGGAGAATAAAAAAAAAATGGGAAGCAAAAGAGAGAAAGAGAGGGAGAGAAAGAGAGAGGTGTGCTGGCTTCTCTGGTAGTGAGCGGCTCTGCTACCAATCACCATGAGCAGGATTTAGAGCGGTTAAAAATAAAATCTGATTCTGATTTACTGTACCGGGTGCCTGGAAATCATGTGACTGGCATCACATGAAGAGGTGGAGATTGGGCAGAAGAAACACACACTCACACACACACACAGGACTGCTGGCATAATGAGCTTTGTGTTCAGTCTCCTTGGATTCCACGGATGGTAACCAGATAAGGTGATTTTGGAGGTAAACAGCAGCAGCTTCTATGGCCGCAGAGCCCAATCCGAGAATTCACACGCAACGAGAAACGGTGGAGAATTACAGACACTTGAGAAAAGGAGAAAAATAGATAGCACGAGGCAATTTTTGTATTGTTTTCCGCTAGACGTGCAGGTATTAGAATATTTTAGCGGGATGAAATCGTGTAAACCTTTAAAACAACCAAACAAACAATAATGTGTCTAAAGTCATCACAATGCTACAGCTCTACAATCAACCATCCTGTTTAATTAACATATTCATATACAACGCAGTGGTATTAAAAGGTTTTGAGGGTAGTTTTGTAACCGATGGCAGCAAAAGGCTGCACGCACAGTCACAGGTAGCACCGGCCTTCATAGGGCGGTGTGCCAAAAGACATTGTCGTGTGTACTTCGGGAGCTGTACTGGTGATATTCTGACCACGTGCGTAAACAACATAATCTAATTTTCACACCCACCCTACTCGCCAGATTTGGTTTCTGCGGACTTTACCCTCTTCCCGAAGATGAAGATCGAGCTAAAATGTCACAGAGAATTAAGGGCCTTGCTTCAGAATGCCCTGCAGCAGCAACAGCTTGGTGGCGCTGGGATTTGAACTCCTGACCTTCTGATCAAAAGCCCACATCTGACCCACTGAGCGACCACTTCCCCAACTACAGACTACCAAAACCGATTTGTTTTGGCCTTGATCAAGGACTTGAACCCCTGACCTTCTGATCAGTAACCCCTAGCCATAACCGTTGAGAAACCACAGTGAGGCAAAGAGAGAGCATTGGGCCTGTAGTGCATCAGGTGGTGGGATTTGAAAGCATGAAACTTGTCCTTGGTTTAACTAGGAGACCCAAACCTGTGTCAGCATGACAATGCCCCTGTGCACAAAGCCAGCTTCATGAAGATCTATTTTACATGAATTGGAGTGGAAGATCTCCTGCTATAGAGCTCAGGCTTCAAACCTACTGAGCATAAACAATGTGTCACCTACATCAGAATCTGACTTTACTAACACCTATGTAGCTGAATATACAAAAATCCCTACAAAATCTAGTGAAACATTTTTCCAGCACACACCAATCTTATGCTTAAGTGTCCAGAAACTTTTAATTAAAGGAACATGCCGAGGTAAAAAAAATCATTCAGCAGGAAGTCTAAAAACACTGAAGAGGAAGAAGTGCTACACACAGACATATTTTAGTCGATGATAAAGAGGCTACATGGATGTTGCTGTGAGGTGAGGAAGGATGAGAAACAATAGTTAATTCTGCGTGTGTGTGTGTGTGTGTGTAGGCATGAGCCACCAGGGCCTTCTGACGCAGCCATCACATGAAGCGCATGATAGTGAGGGGAGAAACTTCATTACTGAGACACAACTGCCCCGTTACCAAACAAAAACAAACCACACACACACACACTTTAAAATAAATGCAGCTCAAAACCAAAAAGGGAGTGAAAAAAAATAAATTCCTCTATACAGAAGCAGACAGGCAGGGTCTGGACATGCACTAAGCCCTGCTTCTAACACACACACATTCCAGAGCACTAGTCTTGCATGTTCATACTAGCACAGATAAACACACGCACACACACATTTTCTAACCCCGGCTACAAAGGGCTAACCCGACTCAAGTTCAAAGCAATTCATACGTTAACAACCGGGTTCATTTTTTTTGTCCAAAAGAAGGCTCTAAATATGATTATTTTTGAAGAACAGAGTCTGCAAGAAAAAAAAGAAAGGAAAAAACACCCTAATGACAGGCCAGTGCTGATCCCGACAACGTGGCCCTCGGCTACCATGAAGAATAATAAATGAAAACACAACAATGGGAACTTCAGGAAGTATAAAATAAAGGCGTGTTTACCGATTCCATGGCTGTCTTCAGAGAGGAGTGATTAAATCCAATAGAAGAATAATAAAAAAAAAAAAAAAAAAAAAAAAAAGGACGGGCTTTGGTGGCGAAGTCCAAGATATCCTGAAAAGAAAAAAAAAAGAGATTAGTTGGCTGAACGGGGGATATTGTTTTCCATACGCAATAGTGTGGAGGATCTTCCTTTTTCCCTGCTCAGGTTGTGTGAGAATCTATGAGTTTGTAAAATCAGCCATGATCTTCCTGATGAACAGATGTGATTACACAATCGGTTGATTCGGGGTGATTTTGGTGCATCAGCTCTACTAGCTTTGGTGGCTTGTTTGTTTGACTTCGTCTGCATTTGTTTTGCTTCCTTTAAGGCTGTTTGACTTGTAAGATGTTTGACGGTGAGATAAGCGGTAGTAGAAATAAAATCGCGTTCCAAGTCGTGGGTGAAGGTGAAACATCAACACGATAAGCAAAAAAACTCTATAATCCTCATTGTGTGTAAATGGTGTAGTTTAATGATGTGATTTTGTGTAAACTGCGTGTAACTTTGGGAAAGTCGCACTGGATCTGTTCTGTCCTGACTCGCGAGCATCAGGTTGCGCAAACAGTACACTCACGACGCAGTGATGGATTCAATTAAACCGGTGCAAACAAACACTAAATCTAAAAACAGCAAATAACAGCAGCAGTAAACGATCACATTTTTTTGTCATTTTTAGTCACTGTTGTGGTTTTCAGCGAATGATTGTACCAATCTATCACAATCAAATTTGTACACCAATGCATATTTTTTTCCTTTTTTAAATCAAGTCTGTTAGCGTGCTGCGTTTCTCTGCTACATTCTCTGTTTATAGCATTTGTCCACTACAACAGTAACTTCAGTTTTCATACGTGATATACTGCAACTTTACTACGTTCAAATGCTTCTTCACAATGTTTGTAATGTTGTAATGTTTAATTATTATACAAATTTTAGTAATTATATATTCTAAATGCTTATATCTTCACAACTGAACAAAAACATGGTCGTCAACTTGCCATCTGCGTTTATCATTAAAAACAATACAAATGTTGATTTACACAAATTGCCTTAAATTGCATACTCAAATGCTGGTGTTTTTTTTACAGAAAGAAAAATCCCAGCATGAGTGACTTTGTTCAAGGACAAATCCCCAATGCACTCAACAAGCAGCCACTATAACCTTTATAAAATGTGAAAATTAAAGATAAACTTAATATGCGGCTTTCGCATTTCTTTAAGTTTACTTTTATACATAAATACCGTTTCATATAGTTATAATAAGCAAAACATCCAATAAATTATGCATTATATATATATATATATATATATATATATATATATATATATATATATATATATATATATAAATAAAAATAAGAAATATGAAAAACGTTTCCGAGAAGGGACAGCTAAGTAGTT
Source organism: Silurus meridionalis (assembly GCF_014805685.1). Classification (NCBI taxonomy): domain Eukaryota; kingdom Metazoa; phylum Chordata; class Actinopteri; order Siluriformes; family Siluridae; genus Silurus; species Silurus meridionalis. The sequence continues at coordinate 1,235,112 of NC_060909.1, forward strand.
AAGATGTTGGACTTCTAATCAGAAGGTTGTAAGTTCAAATCCCACCACCACTAAGCTGCCACTGCTGGTGGCTAATCCTCAACTGCTTAAAACCTTCATGCACTCAGTAGAAACCCCCCCCCACCCCACCGTGCCCAGCCCCATCTCCTATGCCGCCTTGCACCATGCCTTACTATATTGAATATGATGCTGAAGCTTGTACCATATTATTTATAATCTGTGCAAACGGCTTCAAGGTGGCCCTTTCATCCTAATAAAAATCCCTTTTACTTCCAGGTTAGGATTGGATGTTAGATTAGACATGTTGTGTACTTTGGACCATTCATTATATTTAGTATTGTGATATTTTAATGATTACACTTTTCTGCTTTTAATAATAAATAAAAAAAAAAGAAACAAAATCGGCATAAGTCATATTTAATTTTTTTCTGTTGTGAATCAAAATGCGGAACGTAGACCGAACTCGAGAAAAAAAAAAAAAAAGATGGCTAAACAGATATATTTGAGCACAGAAACAGACAGATGTCTAATACCTGGTTGCTGTGAATGACTCGAGTACACACGCGCACACACACACACAAAAATAGAAGCAAAGCTGCAGCACACACATACGCACACCTTAAACACTCCTACACTCTGACCTGATTGGAGAGCGTTGCCATGGATATTGTTGTCATGCGTGGCTCTAACATGAGGATAAATAAAAGCTGTTGCATTTTGCATATCCCATACAGTTTCCTCAAAAACTGCAACGTACTCCTATTCGTAAGCACATCAGCTATAAATCTGTGAGGGGGTTAAAGTCTGACACATGCTTCCCTCAGAGACTGGTGTAGAAGCAGCCAGTGTGTCTTTTCAAAGTGTTGCATCATAAGGAAGATAAAACGTTCTCTAGTGTACACGCGAGCTCGAGATGACTGGCGTTTCACGTATTTCTCCTCGTCTGGAAAACCGACCCCCGTTCTCATACAAGATGTTTTTTTCAGTAGCATGAAATGTTCCTTTCAACCCAAACCTGCACAAAGCAGGCTCCATGAAGATATGGTTCACATGGGTTAGAGTGGAAGATCTCCTGCTAAAGAGTTCCAACTCTATTAAACACCTTTGGGATTAATTCAGCCTACAAACGGTTAACGGTGCTCTGACGAAACCAGATTAAGGCCAGGCCTGAGCACTGTAGTGTGTCTGTGTGTGTGCGCGCATATACGTAGCCCCTGATTCTTTCCCAGCAGCAATCTGACAGATTGGACTAATCCAGTACAGAGTGCACTGCCTCCTAACGAGGCCTGTAATTTTACAGCACGAAAAATCTTCCGACCACACACACAGAACAGACGCCAGGCGAAAAGCCGCTAAACACAGATCAGCCACACACAAACGCAACAGACCACCGGCCCCGTCGAAAGATCTGCTCAATATCGTAAACACGAAGGGGAAACGTTCCACCGAAGTCTAGTGCTCTACTGATACCGTGTTTAAAGAAATGACATTAAAAGAAAAAAGAAAAGAAAATCAAAACCTATGTTTGATCCAGAGTGATGAAACAGATTGTGATGATGCAGAGCTACACGACAGAATACTAAAGTTAATTGATTTGTTTCCATATAGGTTATAACCCGACACAAGGTCATTTGGAAATGTGTACAATAGCAGTCTCATTCTTTATGAAACTGGAGGTTACTATAGTTACTGTTGCAGCGCAGTCATTTAAAACGCCGATTGAACTCTAAACTCACACCTCAAACCAGTAAATCACAATCCAATATTCACACGGACCCTGGTATAAGTAACGTTAACACACCCTAAGGAAGAGCATCTGGATTGCTGTGGGCGTCTAACAACACTGCAACGCATCAACACAAAGCTTGCCAAGTTGCTAGTCGGGTCGACGGAAAACTAAAACCACACCGACTCTTGTGACACTTCGGCACGGTTTATTTTTAGCTCCGAAGGACGCGAAGGACATGAGCGCAAGAAATTAAAGAAGGATAGATATAATATCTGAAAGTTAACCCGGCTAATAAGGAGGTAACAGTTGATAAGGAATGTTACTGTAGATACCCAAAAAAAAAAAATATACGATGACCTGAACTGCTCCTGTAATTGAAAAGACTCTTAACAACCTGCACATAAACACACAGCAGCGCTTTGACTGCACAGTACAAAGTTTAGACAATTAATGAATTTCATCTGTAAACAACATCTGAAGTTTGTGAAATGTTGAAATATATCAAATAATGCAACGTATTTAATCGTTTAAAATGGTAAAAATATTGTATTTGTTTGTTATACAATATTGAACCACCATCTCTGCAGCACTCCACCAATCAGGCTTGTATGGTAAAGTGGCCAGATGGAAGCCACTTCTCAGTAAAAGGCACATGACAGTGCACCTAAAGTTTGCCAAAAGGCACCTGAAGCAGTCTCATAACATGAGAAACAAAAATTATACTCTTTGGTCTGAATGCCAAGCGTCATGTCTGGAGGAAACCAGGCACCGCTCATCACTGGGCCAATACCATCCCTATAGTGAAACATAGTGGTGGCAGCATCATGCTGTGGGGTTGTTTTTCAGCAGCAGGAACTGGGAGATCAGTCAGGGTCGAGAGAAAGATGAATGCAATGAAAACCTGCTCCAGAGCTCTCTGGACCTCAGACTGGGGCGACGGTTCATCTTCCAGCAGGACAACGACCCTCAGCGCACAGCCAGATAATGAAGGAGTGGCTACGGGACTCTGTGAATGTCCTCGAGTGGCCCAGTCAGAGACCAGACTCAAACATGATTGAACATCTCTGGAGAGATCGGAAAAGGGCGATGCACCGACGCTCCCCATTCAACCTGATGGAGTTTCAGAGGTTCTGCGAAGAAGGGGAGAAACTGCCCAAAAATACGTGTCAAGCCTGTAGCATCAAACTCAAAAAGACTTGAGGCTGTAACTGGTGCTGAAGGAGCTTCAACAAAGTATTGAACAACGGCTGTGAAAACTTATGTACATGTGATTTTCTTTCATTTTTTATTTTGATTACATTTGCAATGGTTTTAAACAAACTTCTTTTACCTTGTTATTATGGGCTTTTGTTTGTAGAATTTCAAAGGAAAATAATGAATTTAATCCATTTTGGAATAAAGCTGTGATGTAACAAAACGTGGAAAAAGTGAAAGCTGAATACTTTCCAGACGCACTAAAAGTACGATGATGATAAAGAAGCCGTTTAAAGGTTTGATACAAACCATCGAGACAGAATTCGAAAAACCGTAAAATACTAAAAAATATATGATTGTGAAAGATCTGTGATGATAAAAAAATACTAGCACAAGCCCAGGTGGTTAATCATCGTAGAACATGGCCTAGTGGTCATAAAAACATCAGAAAGTGCTCTCTGCTGTACAAAATAAAGCTAATGGCGATACCATGTTTTCCACGCAATAACAAGCAAGCTGGTATTTTTCAACCCGGATAAAGAGTGTAAAAGGCCTGCTTGTGGTCCACGTTAAAAGCATGCACTGAGAGACAAGGCTGTTCTTTTTAATCTCTCCCTCCCTGCATGAAGTGCACGCACTGCTGACCTTAAAAGGGAAACTTTGGGTCTCGAGGAAGAGCGCTCGTGCACTATGAATTAGCCCTCAAAGGCCTGCTTATTTTTGCAGCCAGAAAGAGGATGCTTTCACAATTCTCTTTGAGCAGAAAGGAAAGATGTGGCTCTGTGGGGGGGCTGGGGAGGTTTGGGGTGTTCACTCCGGTTACCCACATCCTGGACTTCCAACTATAAACATCTCTCTAAAACTGGCCAGAACAGACACCATGGGGAAAAACCCAGCTCCTCTGTACAGATAAGGGAGCACTTAGAGGGAGCATGAAGGTATAGAGTGGGATGATGCCAAAATCATGATCAGAACACTAACACACACAAACAGTCACTCAAAACAACCCCAACACACACACAGAGAGCGTGTGAGAGAGAGAGAGAGAGAGAGAGAGAGAGAGAGAGAGAGAGAGAGAGAGAGAGAGAGAGAGCGCAAAACAGGTGGAAAATGCAGTGTTTACATTCAAGCTTACATACAAATGTGCTTTGATTAATAATAATAATAATAATAATAATTAAATAGTGATTAGTGCTCGAGTTGCTTTTTGATATAAATAAATAAATAAATAAATAAATAAATAAATAACAATGAACTGAACTCAAGATCTGATCAAGATTGTGGACAAAAAAAAAAAAAAAAAAAAAAAAACAGTCAAAGGAGGTGCTGATCGTTATAGACTCGTTTTGATTCGCAGTAACGCATTAGGCTGAGCCTGGATAAGCAAAGCTAACCAAAATCCGCAGAGAAGAAAAGAAACTGGATTTTACTAAGCAGGTGTGAACGTGATTTCCAGGTGTGCTGTACACGACGGTACAGAAACAACTATGTTAAAGGTATTCCAGATAATAAAGCAGCTCCTCCATTGCTTAACTGTCCAAGAAACACACTAAAGTCCCACATATGTTAATTTTATTGGATAAAAATCCAAGGCCCACTGGTCAAACTTCAGTTATACACTAAAAACTTTCCTTCGGCTTCTCCTGTTAGGGGTCGCCACAGCAAATCCTCCGCACGTTTGATTTGGCACGTTTTTTTACACTGGATGCCCTTCCTAATGCAACCCTCCCCATTGATCCATGGTTGGGACCAGCACTGAGAGTGGCTGGGGTTGGTTCCCTGACCGGGACACTATATTAACAAAAGTGCTGGAACATCTGACTTTTCCAGCCATGTGTGTTTCTTCTTGGAGGCACACAGTTGTGTAGGACGTCTTTGAATGCCGTAGCATCAAATGTTTTCTTCACTTGAACCAGGGGACGCAAACCTGTTCCAGCATGATGATGCCCCTGTGCACAAAGCCATCTCCATGAAGATCTGCTTTACATGAGAGTGGAAGATCTTTTGCTATAGAACTCCAACCCTATTGAACAAAGAATGAGAATGTTGACTGACTGCACCCCAGGCCTCCTTCACCTCACCTCCATCAGTACCTGACTTTACAAACACCCTTGTGTCTAAATGAATCTACACAAAATCTTGTGAAACTTCTTCACAGAAGAGTGGAGCTTATAACAGCAAATGAGGATTAAATATGGAATGAGATGTATAAAAAGCAGCAGATATAAACTTGTGCTCTCTAAAATTATTTGGCTATACAGTATATTATTATGTTGCTGGACACATGTGGGGACCAGACATGTCAAGTCGTGGTAAGTTGGGATTCAAAAACTGATGTCTGTCTGCGCCAATGCTGTTTAATTAGGTGCGAGAGATTAAAAAGAAAACTGCTGAGGCATAAAATGATTCAGCAAAAAAAAGATTATTTCTCTCGAATGACCAAGAGCCTCATCACATGGACTGACCGTGAGAAAAAGAAATAACACCATGAATGTAACCCTCACACACACTTTCCCATCCACAAGTCGGACAAAAACGTTATCTGAAATAAGATCTCCGAGCGCTCTCACTGTGCACTGAACCCAAACAGTGGTCTTTCCATTTAACGTAAATGGTTTCTAGAAAACTCTGTCTCTGAAAGCCTTTCCCATTCCAGTGAATTCTCTCTTTCTACATGCTGGTTGTGTCAGTAATGGCTCCGACCCCGGCCTCCATCTTGTTGGAGACCACATAAGGCCGTCCTGTGTCTGCCTCAGAGAAGATGGAAAAGGTGCGGACTGTTTCTTTTTTTTCCCTGAAGCCTCGCCTCATAAATTAGATCAAGAGCTTTTTCGACATCAGAGCTGCAGTGCGGGATCTGAGCCGAGCACAGAATCTAAATCGAGAGATCCGAACTGAACGGCGGAAGTTTTTTTTTTTTTTGTTTGCGTAATGTCTGAAGGAGTATGTGGATGCGAGCGAGAAATGACATGCAACTTACGAGCTGGCATTATAAGCGTTAATAAAGCTTAGCTTTTTAACAAGAAGAAGAAATCATCCTTGTTCTAGCAAGAACGTACATTTTCAAATGTCAATGTCTCTATGGTAACGGATCATTGATGCATGAAAATTGTTACAGCATAACAGTTTCAATAATAATAGTCAACAAATACAATTCAAATCTTTAAATAGATACAAAATTATATTAAATGACAAAATCGATAAATAGACAGCCCCACAAAAAGCATAAATCAGTCTACTCAAATGGAAAAATCCATTGTGTTCTCTGCTGTTCCATTTGGGGAAGCTGTGATGACTTTATCAGTACCTAACTTCACACTAAAATCTAGAAGAACATCTATCCAGAAGAGTGGAGTGTGTGATGGCTAGGTGTCCTGAAACTCTTGTTTTTATAGCAAATATGTAAATAATCATATGTTAGGCACTGGACTGGACTATTGGTACTTAAATGCATAAGCAGCGTTAATGTTAGGCTAACATCCTGATAAACGTTTGTGACAGCCTTGAAAAACTCTTTTTTTGTAAGAGATTAATAATGAGGGAGGAATAAAAATGATGCGGAACAAGAGAACACGTTTCTGAAGCCGGTTGTGATTGTGGCGTGTAAAGCGGCGTTGAAAGAACATGACTGACCTCGCTAGTCCTGAGGCATGAAAGCAAGCGATGAAGCCAATATGCAACACACACACACACACGCACACTTACAACAGACAACAATCATCTGAAGTGAGTACACTGCTTTCAGTAATTTTCCACTGTGTGAGAGATAAAATATTTTACAGAAGTTCATCACTGCAGCACTACAAGCGGAACTAAAGAACAAACATATGGATTAAAAATGAATCATAACAGTTACTCTGAATAAAGATTTTTTTGACTGTGTCTGACTCAGAAATCATCAGGAAATTAAAAACAGAACGTGATCAAATAAACCACGTCTATTTGATATTCACGACGTAGCTCACACAACTCTGAAACAAAAAACCCTACACACATACACATGTTCGATGTGACCTGAAGGTCATTAACCTGGAACACTTGTTTCATTCAGGGGTTTGGTTTCCTTTTGATGGTGACATGAATCCTGTCGTCCAAACATCGTGTCTGACTACACTTTATTAGTGCTATAATATATTAAAGGCTGAGAAATATAAACAGAACTGGCAGAATTGCTTTAAATTCTTGAGAACCGGTAATATAACATACACCGGCTACAAAATTGCCAGTATGACCTTATTTACTTCTCCGCTGTTTACGTTACAAATACGCAAAATAGTTATACTGCACTTTATTATTATAAATGATTTACCTAAAGACGTTATATTCCTTTCAAATAACAACGTGACTTCTGTCAATAAAGCAAATGCCCGATCTTCAATCGCAAAAAAACCCAGATCATCTCCACTAGATAATCAAATGGATCATCTAAAAACAGGTTTTCTGACTTATGTGGCAAAAAACAGAGTGAAATTTATCTCACGAGAGCTTCGAACTCAATGATAACTTTTCTCCAATGTGAAGTAAAATGTTTTAAAGTGCAGAAAGCCTAATCAGACTGTGCTGTGCCTTTTGGGACCCTGAAGCTTGAAGCCAGAAAAGTGCACAAAAAATATCAGATGCTCCTGTATCCTGTGGGATGAGTTTAATACACCATACTAAACTTTGTTAGACGAGGGAGAAAAGCTAATCCTGGTGTCTCACAGGTCTGGTATCTTTTAAATAACTATAGTGTGACTTTTAAATGGGAAACTACACCAATATTCATGGTATTGTATTTTCAGACTGTCTGTGTTGCTGTGTATGGTCTAGCCTTCCTGAACACACGGATCAAAGCTGTCTACGATGCATTGTGGGGATTAGGGAGTGACAGGTACTCTATAGCTACCCTCAGGATACAGCCATGCTTTATCTTTTATCCCTCCAACCCCCCAATCCCTCCATCCCCCAACCTCTATTCCACCCTCCTCTGGGGCATCAGATTACAGGAAGTGTTTCCACAACACACTCAGCTCTATTTATGTGAAAGAAATCAGGCTAAACTCCAGACAGCACTTTTTCCTCCTCGTATCTTGCAGCACATCTAACACAGACCCACAAAACTCGCATCCACACCACGTTGCGCCCTGATTCTCCAACAATGTAAAAAAAGGAAATAGGTATAGACACACAGAAGCCCAGAAACGTCAATCTTTTTTAACAAGCAAAAAAAGGGGGTCGAGCCGCAGGCTGACAATGTGTGTGCTGTTGTGTCCTGGTCCACCTTCTCTCCGGTGTCGACCATCTGCATCTGAAAGCGTGTGTAATGAGCCCCTGCTCTGAACAGCAGCAATTCAATATGAGAGAAACCAGAGTGGAGTCTGCTATATTTCAGAGGATCAGGTATCACCGGCAGCGGCCCGCTTATTGTAATATCTCACCGAGGCTAAATAAATAGAGCTATCCTATCTGTCCTCAACAGGGGAAAACAACCATGACACTGCCTCCTGAGAAAAAGAGAGAGAGAGAGAGAGAGAGAGAGAGAGAGAGAGAGAGAGAGAGAGAGAGAGAGAGAGAGAGAGAGAGAAAATAAGGTAAAAGAGTGTGTGTATGTTGAGAGAAAGATGTAGAAAACATCTACAGTATTGATCAGACTGGATTCTGCTAATCCAGCCTTGAAACCAGTTTTATTTGGTCCAACGCAAATTAGAACCAAGCCCAGGACCAGGTCTCTCCACATAGCTATTGTTTACTACTGTTTCTACCCCCTAACCCTAGGCTTTCAGATAGCGTTTGCATTAGCAAGCTAATGTGTTGCTATATAGCTACCTAAACATCAAAAATCTTACCATTACAATATACCAACCATTACAAAATACCATTATTAAAATATACCAGTAGCGGGCCATGCATTTGGTACCTGGGCCTTCAGTGGGGACGTACCCGACTTAATCAACCTCTTAATAAACTACTATCACGTCACAATTATAGAAACCATTAATACTGTACAAAAACGCAATAAAACAACAACACGACATTACAGAAAGAGAGACATTTCACATATGGAGGGTGAATACCATTTTACTAAAGCAACAAACCCAGTTAAGACTCCAAACCTCTACACTACAAACGCAACCTACAACGTCTGGAGCAGCTCAGAATCAATAGTTGTCTAATAACATGACAAAAACATTACAAATCTAAATAAAATACAACCTACTTTCCAGAGGTGCAGAATCATATTTTGCAGCGCTCCTCAGAGGCTGTAATCCAGTGGTACCGCTCGTATTCACTGGTCTGGAAGTGGTGAACAAACCCTTTCCTGAGACAGGCTAGCTAGCTTTAGGGTTGGCCAACCTCCTCACCATGTGTAGCTTATCTGAAAAATCTTTTCTTTTTTTTTTTTTTTTTATGTCTGAGACCAAATCAATTTCTCTTCCTTCATAGGCATAAAAAAGTCTAACTCAGATGTATGAACGTGTGCAGAGCTACACACGTGTTTTGCCAGTTGAACTTGCCAGTTAACAGTATCCCTCGGACCAACCAATCAGAGGACGGAACAATGCTGACGCTATTCTGGGCCAGCGAGCTGCCCTGTGAGGAGAATCTGAAATCTGATTGGTTAAAGAAACAGACCTGTTGGTAACATTCTCTATGGTAAAAGAGTCAGCAGTACAGACTTACAAGGCCCTGTGCAGATTAGATTGACATGGCAGCATATAGAGGCTGAAATCTGATTGGACAAAAAAATATAACAGCCACGTACACGTACTGGAAGTAGTGCAGCCGAGAAAAACGCTATGAAATGAAGATAATAAACTGTTGGGAATAAATAATACAATTTCATGAAACAAATATCAGAATTTATGTTGTAAATGTAGGTCAGTAATTCTAATAGTTTTCAGGCAGCAGATAAGGAATTACTGACCCTGACAGCCCACCACTGCAGTATACCAATGTTAAACAATCCGACAATTACAATATAACACAATTAGAAAATGCCACCGTTACAATATACCAATGTAACACAATTCTACCATTTCAATATAACGCAATTGAAAAATACCACGGTTACAATATACCAATGTTAAACAATATGACAATTACAATATACTACAATTAGAAAATACCACCGTTACAATATAGCAATGTTACACAATACTACTATTACAATATACCACAATTAGAAAATATCAATGTTACAATATACCAATAGTACAAAACACAACCATTACAATATACCAATGTTACACAATACCACATTACACAATATACCACAATTTGAAAATACCACTGTTACACAATACCACCATTTCACAATATACCACCGTTACACAATGCCACCGTTACACAATATACCACAATTAGAAAATACCAATGTTACACAGTACTAACGTTACAATAAACTAACATTACACAATTCCATATTTACAATATAACAACTAGGGCTGCAACAAACTAACCGATAAAATCTCTTATCTCCATAATAATCGATAATTTAATTATTTGTTAACAAATGCTGTTATAAATTAGTTGGGCTGCTCAAGTTATGGGCTAGCATGAAGACAAGATACCACATCCGCTTGCGAAAAGGAAAACAGAAAACACAGTGGTGTCGTGGGTGAAGCTGAAACATCAGCACGGTGATCCTCTTCATGTGAAAATGGTGTCGTTTAATGAAGTGATATTGTGTAAGCTGTTTGTTTGTAACTTCAGGAAAGTAGCACTGGAGCATCAGGTTGCGCAATCAGTTCACTCACAACACAGTGATTGATTCAATTAAACCGGTGTGAACAAACACTAAATCTAAAAACAGCAAATAACAGCAGCAGTAACGGGAAAAAAAATTGTGTCACTGTTGTGGTTTACAGCAAATTATTATGCATTTGTACACCAATGCATATACATTTATCATAATAGATCATACTACAGTCACAATATCCCAACGTTTCAATGTACCACCATCAAAGTATACCAATATTACAATATATCACGTTAAAATATAGCGGCATTAGAACATACCACCATTACAATAAACCACGTTACAATATACCTGCATTAGAAAATACCACCATCACAATATACCAATGTTACAATATACCACTATCATATCATATATATACAAGCATCAGAATATATCACCATCAGAATATACCAGCTTTAAAATATACACCATCAGAATATACCAGCATTAAAATAAACACCATCAGAATATATACCAGCATTAAAATAAACACCATTAGAATATACCAGCATTAAAATAAACACCATTACAATATACCAGCATTAAAATATACAGCATCAAAATATACCAGCATTACAATATATAACCATCAGAATAAAACCAGCATCAGAATATATCAACATAAGAATATATCACCATCAGAATATACCGCGTAATCATATACGGCTGTAACGATTCGTCGAGTAATTCAATTACAAAGATTCATTGTAATGCTTCGTTTAGTCGATTTACCTACACACGAAGCACTGTGTTTCCCATGGACCATTATTACTGACACACCACCTGCTAAAATCTGGAGCGCTCTGGACAGCTAACACAGAAGAATGAAAATAAATGGAGGACCAGCAAGAAAACATTGAGGGGCGAGAAGATTCAGACCAAAGAAAGCGGCAGAAAGTTTGCAAAGTTTGGGATTGTTTCAAAGTAAACACTGTGCAGTGTGGTTACCGTTTTTAAAGTAATTTGAAATTGATTTTTATATTTTAATTTCTATACAGTGCAATAAAAACTCCCTCGCCAGTGGTGGTGTACCGAAGGTAGTAAAGCACGTTTTTAAAACTGTCGATAAATGCACAGATTTGGTTCATGAAAAAATTCAAGCAGCTTTTACCACATCGCAATACTGTGCGAGATTTAATAAACAAATACATGAGCGAAAATAACTATCAGTTTCATTTAACAAATAGTTTCCCATAACCGACTCAACACAACCATTTGTGGATTTTTTTAACGGAACTATATTTCTATTTTCATGTAATATGGCTAATAAATGCACTAAATACAATATACCAGCATTAGAATATACCACTGTCAGAATATACCAATATTACAATATACCACCATTAAAATATATAACTGTCAGAATATACCAATATTACAATATACCAGCATTAGAATATACCACTGTCAGAATATACCAATATTACAATACCAAAATTAGAATATACCACTTTCAGAATATACTGTTACAATATACCAGCATTGGAATATACCACTGTCAGAATATACCAATATTACAATATACCACCATTAAAATATACCACTGTCAGAATATACCAATATTACAATATACCACTGTCAGAATATCACCTTTTCAATATACCACGGTACAATGTACCAACATTACAATATACCAGCATTCGAAAAGACAACTCTCCAAATATACCAACGTTACAATTTATCAGCATTAGAATATACCACCGTCAGAATATACTAACATTTCAACATACCAAGTAACAATATACCAACATTAGTATATACAACCGTCAGAATATACCAAATTAGAGTATACAAGTGTTACGATCATACAATAATCACAACGTAGTAACATAAAATAAAAAATGAAAAATGTAATGAAAAATTAAATGTAAAACTTCATCAGTAAACTACTGAGATTGCGTGTGTATGATTGGAAGTTGAAGAAAAAAAAAATATATAAGATAAATATTGAGCATCACTTTTAACTAGAATGTTTTTTTTTTACCAATCAAACCACATAAGGGGAAAAAATGCTGCACCTCAAACTGAATGTGTGGTCATGATGTTAACATTAATTACTCATGTCCTCAACAGCTCAACAAAACAACTGTAACCTGGTCAGGCTTTTCAGTAGGTGAGTTTAGCATAAAGACAGGACTTTGGACAGACTGTAGCAAAGCGAGAAAGCAATCTGCACATGCTCAATAGGAACCGAGAGGTCCATCTGGCACAGCGGACAACTAGGCACTGCTACAGCCCACACTCCTGTTATTCTGCCAGGCAATGTGCAGGAACATACGAATGAAACAGAAGAAAGGAAAAAAACCTGCCAGCGAAGGGGGAAAAATTTTATATAGTAATAGAGGTAAGACTGTGTGTCTGCACAATGCAGGTTGTATCTTAGCTACCAGGCAGTGCAGGAACATCGAACGCTCTCGTTCTTAGAACGGATTTCGAATGATCAAAACAAAACCTGAGGGAAACATGCAGAAGAAGCAAGCTAGAAAATATACAGAGCCAAAACAGTTTGCAATGTGAAAAAAAATATCATTCCATATTATCTAAATATTCACAATAATCCCAGACCCAATTACTTGTGTGTATGTGTGTGAGAGTGTGTGTGTGTGTTCACTCACACACACGTGTTACACAACCCGTAGGGCTTTATGGAGTGACAGAAATAACACAACGCCTGCATGCAAGCGGGGGAAAAAGGCGAAGGCGTTGCAAAAGGGGAAGAAGGAGGGAGGAAAGGAAGAGGAAGTAGCTGAATTGGGAATCTGTACCACGCCTGACATAGTTCACAGAGCTGTTAATTCAGTACAGCCGTGCCAGGCAAAAAAATATAAATAAAAAAAAAACCCTCTTTAAACACCCAACGTTCGCTAGTTGTCAAGGTAACCGTTTCTCTGGACAGAAAAAAAAAAACATAATCCAAGAAACTGAAAAGCTGTGCTTAAACGCAGAGTGCATATTTCATAGAATTTTCTGATAGCAGCATGGCTGAGTTAGTGAGGAACGTTTGTGTAACGGAGGAGTGGGCGTGAGCCATAATTTATATCACTATAATTACACATCACATTACACAGCACTGCTTTCATTACTGTGCTCCTATTGGGCAGATTCACCGTATTGTTGCGTTCCTATTGGACAGATTCATGATATTACTATTGGGCAGAATAACTGAAAATAAGTACATTACTGCTCTTCTATTGGACAGAATCTCTGTATTACAATCCTATTGGACATCCCTGTTGTACTTCGCTCCTATTAGACAAAATGAGTACATCACTGCGCTCCTATTGGACAGAATGAACATATTACTGCACTTTAATTAGACAGAATAACCGTGTCACTGTGCTCCTATTGGACAGGAGCACTGGGTTACTGCCCTCCTATTGGGTAGAGTTACTACATTACTGTGCTCCTACTGGACCGGATTTAAGCAATAATAAACTCAGTCCAAAATGTTTTTGAAACTAATCTAAAACACTAACGCAACAGTAGCCTATAAAAAGTATGAATCAAAACGGCTTAGATTTTGTCTAAAATCACACTGTAATTCCAAAAAAACATTAGACATAAAAACATGCCTCTTGAAGTCCCCTGAAAACTTAAAAGGGAGTGCAAGAAAGAGAAACCTATCAGTTTCATAAAACGGGTGCTATTTTTAAACTTTCCAGGCTCTGGAAGATGTTTCTGCAGAGAAATGGATTTAGACAAGCATCTGATTGGTTTCTGAACAGAATGGGGGAAAAGAATTCCTTTCCCTAAATCAATTTTGAAAAGCCAATATCGGGAGTGTTTGTTCGAAAATCCAACTCTGCCGGAGCGCTCCAAACCCGGCACACACGCTGCAGCAGAGTCCCCGTCACCATGGCGATTTCTAGCTACTCCAGAGCCTGAATGGCAGCTTGTCATAACGACTCTGCCGCTTCAGCCATGACATTTAACACGCATTCATTTCACATTTCTGCGCAGCATTCATTGAGAAAGAAAAGACGAGGGAGGAGAGAGATGCACGGGTTTAGTGTGAAACTGCAGATTGGTTGCAATGTATACATAAATGAACAAAAGAACAAACAGTGGAAAAATATAAACATTAAGACACATCAGTGTTTCAAAGATCTAACATTTTTGGTGTTACAAAAACATAAAATCATATTTCCCACAGAATATAACAGAATCTACCTTTCCAACACCATATATTAGGTGGGGTTGTTTTTACTAATTGCCATAAAAGGGGCACAATATGGCACAATCCGGACATCCAGTCTGAAAATAAAGAAACAAATAAATAAAAACACTTTCCTAAAAATAATCACACTACGATGACTTTAAGCCAATTACTGCACTCCTGTTGGACAGAATCCTGTAGTAATACACTCCTATTGGATGGATTCACTGTAATACTCTAGACCTTTTGGACGAATCACTGTAATACTGCACTCCTGTTGTACAGAATCGCTGTAATACTGCACTCCTATTTGACAATCGCTGTAATACTGCACTCCTATTGGACAGAATTATTGTAGTACTACACCCTGAACTGCAACCTTTTAAAAAACATGTAGAAATCTGTATGCCTATGAAAAATGACTTACATCACCCATTTGTTTTTATAAGCAAATCCTGCTTATAAATAAAATCTATATGTGATTATGTCCATTCTGTGGCTCTTTTTTGTACTGTTTCATGACAAATAAAAAATAAACACGATTAAAAACTAAACAAGACATTACGGTCTCCAGTAATTTCGAGGTACGTGCTTGGAGCGATAAAGACGAAGTAAAGTTTGATATGACACTGTGACGCATCGGAGGGATTTGACAATCGAACTGGCAGAATATTTTAAAATGTAGCGACACCAATGACATCTGGCCGTTTGTGATTGGATCGCTGAAGACAGATGTTATTACCAGATGTGAACGAGGCCAAGGCTGCGTGCGATTACGTGACTGTAACCCAGAGCTGCAGTTTATCTGATGGCGAGCTGTCAAAAAAAAAATCGACACGACTGTACTCATTCCAGCTTATGCTCATTACCTAGACTGTAGCGATTTTAATACCCTGATAACATGCAATAGGAATCTTCTCTGCAGATGCTAAGGATTCGTTTTGCATGGAATCGATTTCCGGTACACGGAGTGCTCTGAAAAATCCTTGACGGGAAAAAAAGGCTTTTGTTTAGTTGTTTCCATGGCAGCGGTGGAAGGTATGTAGGTAAGGCAGCGAATCTGAAATGAAAAGGAAGCTGTTCGATGTTACACGGCCTACATGGTCACTTAAAGAGGCTGTGAATGCCACACATGGACTTGGGAAAGCACACAAGGAGACTACCAGAAGGGGCTAATCTTCCCCCGATCTTCCTCTTTCAGGCAGCTTGCATCAGAACCAGCCAAGGCCTGGGGTAATTGTCTCAGACCTGGGTTTCTAATTTTATCACGGCAAGGGCCGGATAGGGTCTTAACCGTAATGGAAGTTGATCTGGAGGGCAAACAAAGGGCTCCGGCTGCGTGTGGGCCGCCAGTCGCTTTTCAGACACCCAAAGACACCCCCCCACCACCACCCCAAATTCTCCTGCTTGGCCCCGGTGTCACTTCCAATCGTCCTCGAGTTGTGCAGCAGAGCGCTGCCCCCGCGTTCTCATTTTCTCCTCATCGGAAACCTGTCTCTGCAGGAGGAGAGGATATGCATGGATTAAAGCTGGGGAGAATTACGACAAAGTTAACACGAGGGACTGGGAAAATGAGTCTGGCGGCAGGAAGGAGGGAGGGGGCGAGCAAAAGACAGAATGCTCCTGTGAAAAACCGAAACGAGTACACGCTCTGGCATTTCTGCGTTACTCCGGTGACCTGGTTTGCAAATGGATACGTGAAAGTCTCCAAAAAAAAAAAAAAAAAAAAAGCATAAACGCCAACCCAGCCTGACGTAATCGGACCGAGAATCTCTTTTCATTTTAAATGTAGTGTTTGTTTTTATTACTGATTATTGATGCTGAAGCTGCATCTCACTAACTAAAACCACACAAACTCCTTTTAAACATTCTTTATAGTTCACTCGAAAATGAGGCTCAGTCAAAATAATCATCACGTATCACTTATTTATTCAGATCTGAGATTCCTGCTAGACTCTGTGGGAATAACAGTCGACTGCCACATGCAGCTGTCAACCTGTCAGCGTACGCAGCATTGTATCGCACGTCGGACCAGACAAGGACACGTCTACCGAGACGTTTCGAAACCGATAATCACTGCACGCTAACCCACACAATTCCAGAGCTGTATATTATATATCTAAAAAAAACAGAACTGCTGAACGAATAAATAGTGCAGTAGCAACAAACAAGTGCCGCAGCTTTTGATTTCACATGTAGACTGTGTGTCCGTCTGTAATGTAAAGTAAAGGTGTAAAAGCAAGGGTATGTTTTCGTTTTCTTTTTAGCAAGGATCGTAACCATATAACAAAGTGATGATTTTGTTTAATACTGGATGTGATGTTATGTGGCCATATTAACTCCCGGTGATGATGTACTCAGAACTATGGTTGCAAACTTTTATTTTTTATTTTTAAGACTCGAAGCTTTCACATGAAATTAGTGAGAATTAATGGAAATAAGCTGTAAAAATTTACAAAATTGCAGGTTAACCTTTAACAGGGAACTTAAATGTAGTTTAAACAACCAGATTTAATGCCATTTCAGCTGAATGTCTACCCCAAATCACATGCACACAGCACACTTACTGCAGGATAATTACGGCTTTAACTCCCACATGCACTGTACATTCCTCCATAACATAACGCATAATCATTTCTTGAATCCTGCGTTTAAAATAATATCAAAAATGACCATCTTGGAAATTATTTACATAAACTACATAAATTCTAGTTCTTGTCAAACAACTGAGCCACCGCGTAACACTACTGATGATCGATCACGGCGTGTCGATAGTTCAGTGTTATTTCCACTATTTGGACTCGCGAAAGAAAGAAATACAACCACCACAGAAACTAACAAACAAAAACTTTCCGAAGTGCTGCTGAAGCATTTTAAGGAACATCGGATGTCACGTTACATGGACATCGAAAAAATAAGACGTGTTCAGAATTTTTAGACTTTTTAAGGCCTACATTATTTTTACATTTTGGAAATTTTTCAGACTTTTCAGATCCTATGGACAGAACCTGGAAGTTCTTTTACAGTGAGTTCTGGATATGGTTATGTGTGTAGTTAGAGTGTTTGTAGTGCAAATGATTTACTTAATAACTAACTAAGTTTATTAGATTGGAAGGAATGAAGAACATCCAGGAGCCTCTTTGAAAATTCACACCGATGACGTCTTTAATTCTGTAAGCTGTTCACGAAGCAATTTATTTTATTAAATAACAAATCATGACCTAAACCTCAAATATTAATTACAACCTAATATACTAACCAAGTAATCAATGAAGTAAATCCTTTTCACAACACCAGAGACATGACAAACGAGACGTCTGTGTCCCCAACATGCACTAATTCCCCTCCACGGCTTCTCTTTCACTACCCATCCCGAAGCATCCTGAGGTTGCGCCAGCTTCAGTTGTGTCCCACCTCATGTAGTATTTGATATAATAGAATAATTGGGATATACTGACAAACATAATAAAGCACTGTAATTATATGCAAATTAAATATTCTAGCACATTCCTAGTGAGTCGGTGCTTAATTCGTTCTCGAGTTAGATCGCTCCGATGCTCAGTCATGCACCTGCCTTAGGGTTCCCCTGTCATACTGTCATAATCTCATCCACTTGTACCTCCAGGTAAAAAAAACAATCTGTGATTCTCATTTTAAACAATACTGCACCCATAAATCATATAAAGTTCCAAACATGATACATGATAGGTAATATCGCAGACTAGCGTGTTTGCCGGGTTTACGTTAGCTAGCATGTGTGTGACGTGTACCGGCTTAGCGAGCTAGGGAGATGTTACACAGAGCACTTTCTGGGAATAAGTTGGAAAGACAAAAATAACTAAATGAGAGCAATGGTTTGTGAAAAAATCTAACCTCCTGTGCACCTCCTGCTCGACAAAGAACCCTCACAGATAAATCAGGAAAGAAAAATACCAGATTTCAAAATCTCAAAGATTTGTGCACGTGCTACTCGGACTTCCGTTCAATGTTGCACACACTTAGATGTAACCTACGAGCTGCTGCATGCATCGAAAGCTCTTTAGTCGTAGCACGGCGCATTGGAGATTTGCATCGCCTCGAAGTGGCCTAAAGGTTCCCACCCTGACTAACACCCCACGCCCTGCTGAAACTAATTTCTTCGTCCATCTTCACACTTCGGCACAGAATACACAGTCTGGCTTTCCCTGTTCTCTCAAATGTGCACGTCCTGCACGCTAAACCACAGTGACACACTGCTTCTGGCTTCCTGTCAAGAAAAGGAGAGAAAAAAAAAGCACCTCCGTGAAAAGGAGGTGCGAGGTCAAAAGGGTGTCTTATAAAAAATTTAAGAGAATACCGTGCAAGTCTGCGATGTGTTCAATTATTCATTTTATCTCATATATCATTTTAATGAAACAAAGAGCATGCAACATGGCTACACGAAAACGTACACACGCATACATATGACGAGTGAGAAAGAGAGAGAGAGAGATGCAATTCTCCCAGATCAGAAGGTCTCAAATAGAAAGATCCCAATCGACTCAGATGAAAAGCCAAAAAAAAAAAAAAAAAAAAAAGGAAAGGCATTACGACAACATGCTAAAAGTGAAAGCTATATTCTGAATCCATGCATATATAATCAGCGGAATGACCCTTGGGCTCTTGTTTTTTTTTTTCACCACACACACACACACACACACACACACACACACACACACACACACACACACACACACGTCAAAGCCTACACATTAAAATTCAAATGAAGCTTTTACAAGGAGGCAAGAGGGTTGGTATGTTCAGACTAAAACACTGTACTCATCACACAATGTTCTCTGATGCAGGAAATAATGCTGACATGTCTACCTTCAACCATGGCGCCTTCGATTATCGTCGACATAACCGCACTAATCCGATTTGCACAACTGGGTTCATCCTTCCAGCCGAGACACACGGGTTAGTCACTGCAACTCTGCACATACAAATAAGTTTCGATACCCTTCATTTCCTGAGGTACCAGAGACAAACTCCTTCCTCTGTATGCAGCAAGGGAACAAAGTAGAGAAGGCAGAGAAGAGAGGGACTGGTTCACAAAAGTGTTGAGAAATTCGAAATAACGGATTGCTAAGTGTTTTTTTCTTTTTTTTTGGATTCGCTGAAATTGTGCAAGATTCACTTGTGGTGGTTCTAAAAGAACATCCTGTAAAGGAAACGTGTCGAGTCACATGGCCACAACAGCGACAGAGGGTTAAGTAACTGACAATTTCCCCCTTAAAAGCACGTATTAGAAAGCTTGGAAAGGAGAAAAAAAAAAAAGCATGAATGTGAGCATGTGTAGAATATTTGTATAATTATTTATAGGAAAGAAAATAGCATGTGGTTCTTCTGCAAACTGCTGCAACCACAAAGTCGAAAGGTTTATAGTTCTATAGAATGTCTTTGTATACTGTAGATTTACAATTTCCCTTTTAAAAATGAACACACCCAAACCTGTTCCTGTTCCAGCATGATGATACAACAGTGCACAAACCTGAGCTCCTAAAAGACTTGGCTTGTTTTTGTTAAGGCTGGAATAGAAGAGTGTCCTGCACTTGAGGAAACCTGAATCGTCAGAGACTGATCTCAATAATACTCATGCACCTGAACAGCCACTAATTTACCAAAACAACAAACTGGGACTAGTATCTGGTACGTATGGTTGACGTGCGATTGATCAGGTATTCACAAAACATTTCTGCATATACTTTCTGACATGTTTTTTAAAAAAAAAAAAAAAAAAAAAAAAGTTTCAAGTTCCTTCCTTCTGCAAAATGCAACGTTCAAGTTTGATTTCACAACCCTGCAGTGTCTTCTGTAGGCTAGCGAAAATGGCTGCTTCCACGCTATCGCTACGTCGTATTGGTGTGCGCGCACCCGTGTCCAACGCTATAAAACCACACGTGCTGAATGCAATCAAACTGACCTTCATGGTGCAAGGGCATAGACTGAGAGTCTTGCACAAGATACATGTCTCATCACAGCCTAAATGTGTTGTGGGTACTTCTACCTCGCCACACACACACACACACACACACACACACACACACACACACACACACACACACACACACACACACACACAGAGTACATATACACCATATACAAAACAATACACATTGTTCTACATGATGTGAAAATCATAGGAACAGTGAACATGATAAAAGCACACACATACTTTTAACAGTTGAGGAGGAATTTTTCCTCATTCCAGTCAAAGAAATGCTCACTGAAATACAAGCAAAAAGTAACACATTTTCAGTTTATTCTAATAGAAGGCTTCTAAACATAAACCTCTTCAGTCTTTTGCTCTTGTGTGATCTAATCAACAATTAAAAGCATGATAACATCCCTGACCCTGTGCCAGCTCCATGAAGATCTGCTTTACAAGGGTTGCAGTGGAAGACTCCTGCTCTGACCTCAACCCACCTGAACAATTATTGTGAATTCTGACTGCACCCCAGGCCTCTTCACCTCACTAACATCAGTATCAGACTTTACTTAAAAGCAGAATGAAATCTCACAAATCTCCACAGAATCACAATCCACAAACATCTGTGTATATACAGTGTATTTGCATGATATCCTGGGTTAAGGACGGCCTGGTTGCTTAAAAGTAATGTATAACTACACCTGAACTTCCAGTCAATCTGTTGATTGGCGGGTTCACGTTATGTGTAGATTTGTGTGCATGTGAACAATATTAGGCCAAGTTAAAGCTATTGTTTCAGAAAACTGAACAGTCATAGGAACAGGTTTCTCTGCCATTCTTCCTTGTTTGGGCTGGAACAATAGCCAGATTCTACGACTCCAAATGCGCCGTGTACACCCTCGTTAAACACAGTGTAATATTAACCACATAAAACCTTTGCTTTGCCCGAATTTATCTGATGTGTCTGGAAACAGCATCACATTACTTAAACAGATTAACACGACTTTGTATGCAAGATACATTTTTACGAACTGAAGAACACGTATTGAGCAATAAAAACAATGACACAAGTCTATTCGGTCGATTCCTAGAAGAGGTAAAACATCAATCTATTTTAAACTTATAGACACTTCCTCTGTTATTATGATGTCTGAAAAAATGGAGACGGCTGAGCTCAGCCATAGTGCTCCTTCCTGAGTGGAGAATGTTGGATAATGGGGCCCTGTTTCTGCCACCCTTTATTTAGATTTTGGAGCGTAAAAATTTAAAGAAAGACTAGAAAAAACTAAAAAGAAAGAGAAAGCCAGCTCCTTGGGCCCTGGTTCTCAGGGAAAGGACTCTGAATCTAATACATACTGAATACATGTAAAATCTCTCTCTAGTGGGAGTCATCATGAGAAATGCGTTTTCCTGAGAAGTTAAAAAGGAGTTCAGGTGAGGTATCGTGTCCGTTTCTAAAGCATGTTTAACTAGAAACTGCAGATACCAAACAGGTTCCTCCACAAACTTGTACTGCTCCACCACTGACACTCCAATTGTCTAAATTAAAATCCTGGAATAAAGGGTAACTGTGATTGTGTGTACAGTGCAATTTTAGCCATGATGGGTCAACGGTAAGTGGGTTACCAAACAATTATTTCAAAAACCTACTCAAAATACGGCATGATGCAAAGCATGAACTTTCTGCAAGGCATTTCATATTGTGGGTAACTGCTAAGTTTATCCCGCTGAGCAATTCCTGGTCCTGCAACAAACATAGAGGCAATTCGGGTTTAAGTGTACCCCGTATAGTCAGCAAGCTAATTCAAAACTGTGCGTTTATGTTTACTACATCAAAAAACTTTCCTGTCCAATGCTGTGTAGAGTACGTGTGTCCACGTGTCACAAAAGTTCCTGCAGGAGTCTGCTGATGTGGCGCAAAATCGCCTTGAATGGTAACTAAACGTCATCGTGCTCCTAATGGCATCGATCATAGCCCTTGTATGATTTAGTGATGCTGAAAACCATACCTCTGTAACACTGATTAGACTTGTAGCCCTATTATTGGATGTCCATTCTACAGCCCTGGGGGGGGGAGGGGGGGTTGTGTTTGGACAAAATGGATGCAGAATGGACACAAACACACACACACCCTGCTGATAAAAATCTGCTACATGCTTGCATATCTGAATGGATTGCTCGTCTCTCTCAACACAAAGGCCTGTGATCAGCAAATAATAGCCTACATGAAGATGTAGTGAGCACAAACCTGAACTGCTTCATTCAAAAGACAAAACAAAAAACTATCTATACTTCACAATTGGTGTTCATTTTAAGATAAAGAGAAAAAAAAAAGAGAGAGGGGAGGTGTGTGTCCAATAATCCATATGTTTGATTTCTGATATAAAACAATTAACCACCTGCACCAAACATGTTTCCAGCATAAGCGAAGCAAACCGATGCTGTTAAAAACAAAAAAAAAAAAGAAGTAAAGAAAAGAAGCACGCCCATTTGACCGCAAAACTGGTTTGCTGTGCTGCAATACCAGGAAATGACAAGTTCAAAACAAGCGATGAGTCACATGTAATCAATGGCACTAGGAGAATGTACAAGGCCTGGCACTGAGCCGGAGTGGAAGATTACCACACCTGTCCCTAACGTACAGCGGTGGGAAAAGAAAAAAAAAACATACACATACAGCACTATCAGGATAATATGGTGTCATATGACAGTCAGAATGCTACATGATCACTTATGACATACTGAACTGGTTTGGGTGAAATACAACCATGTGCCCAACAGGCAGTTAAGCAACACATTGATTGTTCAACAAGCAAAAATGAAACCTTACGCTCGCTGTGAACTCTTACACTAACGTCCTAACGTTTAGTAATCTTTGAACACCGAACTTTTCCAACCATATATCCATCTTCCCTATTGGCTGCAGCAGCAGGAAATTTCCCTTTAACTTGTATAATGAGACCAGAACTTGTTCCAGCATGGCACAAAGCCAGCTCCATTATGATACATGGGTTGGAGTAGAAGATTTCCTGCAATAAAGCTATAAATGAGCTATGAACACCTCAGGGATGAATGTGAACACTGACTGCAACCAAAGGTCCCCTCACCCCACCTGCATCAGTACCTGACTTTGCCAACACCCTAGTAGCTGAATGAGCACAAACCTCCAAAAATCTTGTGCACGAGTAACTATTTACTATTTGGTTCCTGATTTCTGAACACCCCATAGCAGGAGCACATCATATGATATAGTAACAATGTATAGTAACAATGCAATTCCCTGTGTACAAACCACAACGAAATGTAAGCAACTGCACATAAAAAAATATACCAACGTGAACTTTCTGTATATCAGGAAAATCAGTTCATAGAATAAGCAATAAAAAGGAAAACTTGTTTGTGTTAGTGTCTGAAACTCCTGTTTAGGCAATCTCTCCATTAGCTCTTAAAAAAATCCTAAAAAATCTGTGCTTGGTAGTTTTTTTTGTTTGCATGCAGTAATACACCCCCCCCCCCAAATTCCCTTTTCATCCCCAGAAAAGAGACAACCTATAAATAACAGAACGGCATTAAAAGAGACCGAGTGGCACAAATGGAAGGGAAGCACTTTAAGCCTTTGTGCTATACACTCGGCACCGAGCCGCTGAAAAACAATGGAGTGTCAGAGGCCTGCGGTGGCCGTGCTCCCTTTGCTCTTTGGTTAGGTGGGCTTTTCAGTCGTCCACGGTGCCTGGGACCCCCATCCCCCCTTCCTGTCACCCGCTGCATTTCAATGTAAATGGGCCGAATGAATGGCTGCAGCTGCCCCATCAAAAGAAGAGCAGTGCTAAAGGAGCCAGGGATTGAGAGTCAGCCAGGCCATCCTCGCCTTTTCCAAAATGCCTCGAAACCACCCCACACACACACACCTCATCAGGGAGGGGGGAACCAAATCAACAGCTTTTACATTCTGGGTAATTACAAACCGTGATGGCGAACTGAAATAAAAAGTCTGTATCTGACTATAAACTGTAGTTGGAATGTTTGTGAGGAGGGTATTGGTTTGACAAAATCGTTACAGCAATTAAACTATAATTATCAAAAGCTTTGGGGAGTTCTGTAGACAATTATAAACGCCATGTAATATATAGAAAGGCCTATCTCAGAGAGTCTGGCCTATACTGCAGAGAGAGAGAGAGAGAGAGAGAGAGAGAGAGAGAGAGAGAGAGAGAGGGAGAAGGAGGGAGGGAGAGGAGACATGGCCGAAGCCACCTGTTCCTCTGCTGTAAAAACACACAATCCCTCTGTAATGTCTCTCTCTCTCTCTTATCAGCTCAATTCAAACACCCAGTGAGCCACACATGGATAATACATCACTCCTCTCTCAGCACATCCAATCATAACAACTGCTGTCTCCAATCCTCCCTCCTCCTGCCTACTCACTTCAGCCCACACAAGTGAATCTGCAATCTTTGGCTGTGCTGCATGTGAGCGCACACACAATTCATAGGTTAAATAAAAATATCAACTATAAAGGATACCAATGTACATGCCAACCACTCTCTCTCCCTCTTCATTTCTTTATAGCTCATCTTATATCTCTTAGCCAAAGTATTCTTGTAAATTTTTTTAAAGTAATTATGTTGTTTTAAATTACACCAGGACACCAAAATGAACTTTCGTTTTTCATTTTGTTTTAATTACCAGATGTGAGCATCGTTTCGCAGTTTTTAAACGAATGTTTAGTCATTAAAAATGATTGTTCGGTGATTTTATATATATAAAATATATATATATATATATATATATATATATATATATATATATATATATATATATATAATTCGTTAACGATTGTTAACAATTAGTTGGGCTGCTCAAATTACATGTTAGCGTGATGGTGAGATAAGTACAGGATCAACCGGCAGCAGAAAGAAAGTGTTGCATGAGCACATGAAATGAAAACACACTGGTGTCACGGATGAAGGTAAAACATCAGCACGGTAAGCAAAAACTGTATAAACCTCATCATGTGAAAATGGTGTAGTTTAATGAAGTGATATTGTGTAAACAAAACACTAAATCTAAAAGCAGCAAATTACAGCAGCAATAAACTATAAAATTTTTAGTCACTGTTGCGGTTTTTTAGCGAAAGATTATGCATTTGTACACCAATGCATATTTTTCCTTTTTTAATCAAGTCTGTTAGCATGCTGAGTATCTCCGTTCCATTCTCTTTATATAGCATTTGTCCACTACAACAGTAACTTCAGTTTTCAAACGTGATTGAATTCGGCTTTAATACATTCAAATGCTTGTTTTTAATGTTTGTATATTTAATTTATACATATATAATTTAATTATTAAACAAAACTTTATTAATTATATATTACAGATGTTTATATCTTCACCACTATACAAAATATCTGTGTATCTTTTAAACAAAAATTTCAAAACAATGCTGTATTATATATGATATTGATTTTTTTTAAGCATGGTTGTCAACTTGCCATCTGCAATCATCATTAAAAACAATATAAATGTTGATTTACACAAATTGCTTCACCTTACATACTCAAATGCTGTTTTGTTTTTTTTTACTGAAGAAAAAAAACAACCCAGCATGGGGGAATTTGCTCAAAGGAGAACTACTCCATGAGCTTCTCAACAAGCAGCAACTATAAGCTTAATAAAATGTCAAAATGAAAGAAACTCAATAAAGTTCAACGTAATGTGGCTTTTGCATTTTTAAAGTACACGTTTATACATAAACACCCTGAATTAGGGTTTTTTATAGTTATAATAAGCAAAACATCGAAGAATAATAAAAACAAAAAATAAATAATCCGATAAATCGTACAAAAATGATTTGCCTGATTGATATCCTACTGAAACGTGCTGCATTAATAAAATTTGTGCTGGTAAAATGAATCTGTGTCGGATATAAATTTTGTGTGCATATGTGTGTGCGCGTGCATGCAAAACACACATATATACACACATACACGCATGCACACACACACACACACACACACACAAAACAGTGGCACAGTGTGATTCATTATAAAAAAAGGCTCACTGCAAATGATAAAAAGAGACAACGCGTGAAAGCATCTCAATTTAAGAAGAAGAAAAAAAAAAACACCACTGCAGCAAAAACGCAGAGCTGAACAGAGAAAGAGAAAAGAGTGTGTACTTTTGATGCGAACGATTC
The DNA here is from genome assembly GCF_014805685.1 of Silurus meridionalis. Taxonomy (NCBI): domain Eukaryota; kingdom Metazoa; phylum Chordata; class Actinopteri; order Siluriformes; family Siluridae; genus Silurus; species Silurus meridionalis. The sequence goes on from NC_060909.1 coordinate 1,262,051, forward strand.
GGCAAGAGAGATCAACGTTGCTGCAGTGGAAGCTCAGGAGCACAACCCTCGGCTGGAAAGATGGATGACTTCCCGGTAAACAAAAAAAAACATTTGACTCGTACAAACGAATACGAATAGTGATATGACGAATAACAATGCGGTGGTGAAACGATGGCCGTTAGCCAAAGCCGCGTTTACGATCGCTTTCTTTCGCACGTATCCCGTATCCATTCGGTTGTGCACAAAAACCACCTGTATGTGCGATTCGATAACGACATAAATGTGCATATTGAAACCGCATTATCAGTGCATGGACTAGCGGTTCTTTTATCTCACCTTAGATCGTCTGGAGTAAGTTAGTTTTCCATTTGAGACACGGTTCATGACAGAAATCAGCAGAAAGAGAAACTCCACTATTTTGCCTCTGGCCCTGTCTGTTGGACGTTGTTCTTAATCCTCCAGATGTACGTTTTTAAAGAAAACAGTATGTGCAGCATCAAATACCATCCCCGCCTGTGTGTGTGTGTGTGTGTGTGTGTGTGTGTGTTGCCGGGGAAGGAGGGAAAACATTTAAAAGGGGGTTAAAATGGCATTTGGCTTCTCCAAGGAGAGGCCTATAAACCATTTAGGACAAAAAGAGAAGCGAAACAGGCAGGAATGTTGCTGTTCACTGACGCACCAAACACACAGCGCTGGACGAACGCACAATGACACAAGAGACACGCTGCTCTAAATTCAGCATGGAAAGCAGACATGCAACTGGCTAACTCATACACACTAATGTGTATATTACATGGCATATGAATTTAATGCAGGAATATTTAATGTCTAGTGAACATAGTGGCCTATTTATGTAATGTAAACGACACATGACCAAATCTTTACCGAATCACACAACGCCCTTGTTTCGGTCCTTGTTCTCGAAGCACGGAGGCCAAAACCCACTCTTGTGATGTGGATGATCACACGGTTACACGTTAAACCTTCTAGCTCGTCGCGAGTTTGGGTTCAAAACAACAAAAATTGTGGAGGGGAAAAATTGCTTTAGGAATTGCTAGTCATTTTCCCCCTTATAAAATAGAAAGCATATAGCATTCCTGGTTTGTGAGCCAGCCTGCAAGGGATTGTTACAGGATCTCTCGCTTTAGCTGTGCTATCGGTGTAACCGTGGCAACCAGCAATGAACTAGCGAGTAACCGAGGAGGTTGGGGAGAAGAAGAAAAAAAAAAAATCACAAAGAAAATCACTGGCAGTGTTTTCGGGTGATCGACTTCATTTAGGCTACAATGAGAAAGGGGCAAAAAAAAAAAAAGAAAAGAAAGAAAAACAACAATGCAAATTTCATTCTGGCAGAACTCCTCCTCAAAACCGAAAGTCTAACCGTGTGGGTCTTTGAGGTACTTTCTGCCCAGGGAATAAATGTTTCTTGTTTGTGTCTGAGAACTGCACATGTAAAAATCACTCAGGACTACAGTCTGTCCAAAAAAATTATGAAAACTTTATCTCTGGAACACCAATTGTCTAGTCACCAAAACTACAATAACAAACACACAAACACACACACACAATAACACACACACACACACACACACACACACACAGTCTGCCACAAACAAATCAGACATACAATTCCTATATTTCCAGACATGGGAGTTATTTAACCCGTAGTGTAAAACGTGTTTAAACATTAAGCGCGTCCCCTCTGTGGTGGAGAATAGGTCACTTATTAATTTCGTTTTCTGACCATTATAAATAAATAAAAGTTCAGAAGGCAAATACACGGCACTTAAAGATAAAACAAATTCAAGACTCTGTTGGAAATCTGTATAATAGATAATAATTTAAAAACAAAAGCGCACAATTCAGTCTGGAACTATAAACAAACAAGCGTAGTATGTATTTGATCTGAGGACGCTTCCGTATCGTAAGATGGCCGCCTATATTCATCGTGGCTCGGTTCCAGTTTAGAAAACAAACCCCTTCTCTGACCTCCCATAGCAGCGCTCTCTCATCAGACTAACTCTTTTTTTTCCTCATCAGGGAGCCGAGGCTTGATTTATACATGACTCTTTCTTTGACAGATGCAGATAAAACGTGTGACTAATGTTAGCCTCACGTCACCACTACGCTGTGAAATAAAAAAAAAAATAATGATTTATAATAATAAAACCCTCAGAAGTTTACCCGCCCATGAATCTCCACCATCCGGGAATAGTGCTCAGATTATTTTTTTTTGGAATGGGTCCAAGGATTCTGTTGAGAATAAATGTTTCGACTTAATTAGAGAACCAGATGTCACCTACGGAAACTGTGCAATGATACTGAAAACGTTCTCTATTCCATTTAATACAATCGGAATAAAGAAAATAGACGTTATCGAGTCTGTCTCGAGTTGTTTACAGTTTATGAAGTTTTTTTTTTTTAGGGAAAACTGTCAAACTGGCTCGTATTTCACCCCCGAGAGGATTCTCCCTGAATATTAGCGGCCTAATCATGCAAATTATGATGCTGCTTATTAGATGTGTGCCAAAATTCCAGTTTCACTATAATCGTGGCTGCTCCTTAATGAATGAAACAGATCTAGTAAAGGTAGGTATGCGTTATTGTGGGTTTGTTTTTACACAAAGATATCCTGCAGATCGCAAATGAAACGGCTTGGAAGCAACGCATAAAGAGAGATACGACAAATGTGTTATGTAATAGTGACTCTCAGATGTGACAAAATGATGGGAAAGAACTCCATTTCAAACAAGTCTGAATGTTGTGCAACATCTGCAGAGCACAAGAGACAAACACCTTAGGAGACACACACACACTGCATTTCAAATAACTAACATGATATATTTAGACCTGCTATGACTGTTGTGGATTCACCTCGAACTCAGAGAACTTCGGGAACAACTCCTGACGCCATGACCTTGCCCAGGACTCTCATTTCCTGTCTCTGCTCCACACAGTGGCACCTTGAAATGAGGCGAGGTCCATCTTACACGTCTCGCACACGAGTTACTGAGATACATATCCCTTTAACCTAATTACTGGAACTTACAAACAACAACAACAAACAGAGACACTGTAACTACTCTAAAAAAATATTACATTTTTAAAAATCTAATCCATCCAGACCGCATGGCCATAAGTACTTCAGACACATGTCGTTCATCCCTAAACTGTTACCACAAACTTGGAGGCTCACAATTATGTCACAATTGTCTTCACTTCACAACTATAAGACCCCAACCTGTTCCAGCATGACAATCCCCTGTGCACAAAGATCTGTGTTTACGTGGCTTGAAGTGGAAGATCTCCTGGTATAGAGCTCTAAACCCTATTAAACATCCTTGATGACTGCACGATGACTGACTGCACCTCAGGCTTCCTCAGCTCACCTACAGCAGTACCTGACTTGAATAATATCCTTGTAGAACAAATCTTAAAATCTAGTGGAACATCTTCCCAGAAGAGTGGAGGATATTATAAGAGCAAATAGGGACTAAATATGGTAACCTGATGTTCAAAAAGAAGCACATTTATATACGTTTGAAGCAAAGTCATTACCTTGATGTTACCATAACAACGAGTCTGTTGGATGCAATTACGTTTCAGGAGTTTTACATTTTCATCACAATAACAAAAAAACCCTGATTCGAGTCTGGGTATTAGAGTATTAACCCAGACCTACGCAATTGATCTTCAACACAGCAGCTTTATTGATCTTACAGTGCATCCAGCAACCATCTCCAGCGTTTAGGGAAAATCTGGATGGAAAACACAGTTCTCATCTCCTCTTTCTTGTTCTTTTCACCCGTACGCACGTCGTGTATCCTCGCGTGGATGTCAAACGTGAAGTCTCACGTACACTCGACCGTATTCGTGGTAAAATATTATTTTAACACTTAATAATAATAAAATCCATCCATAAATCCACTCAAAGCACCCGTTATCGACTTGCTCGAGTCTGAATGCGGCGCAAACCTCTTTTTAACTCAGATCGAGCTGGGCACGTTCGCCAAGAACAAGATTATTACCAGGAAACATGCATGGGTACCAACGGAAAGTTGTGACGTTCTCAAGGCTCGAGTATGTGCTTGGAATTACAGCAGGTATCTTCTCTGCAGTGCAGTGCACATTTCAGCTCGCTGCACCATCTGAATATCAACATCATCATCATCATCATCATCACACCCTCCATCGTTCCAATCAAAGCAAAAACGACCGAAACACAACAAGAATAATGAACCTCAAGAATGAAAGCGTGGAACCTGAGGTGTCTGATGGCCAAACATTAGAGATCGATGAGCAGAGAGAAAAATTAGATTTCCATCCACACAGAACCGCATGGAATATCAATATATTATACTTATATCATACCATAACCTCTGTGTGTGTGTGTGTGTGTGTGTGTGTGTGTGTTTACACACCACACCAACCATCATATGAGCATCTGAAACACCTTTTCATCCTAACACAATGTTTAATAATAAAAATTTATCAATTCATTCATTAATTAATACTGAAACACTATTATATATACTATAAATACGCACAAATCTCCAGAACAGAGTCTCTCTTGATTCCAAAGACAGTCTACATACATACACAACGTCTAACTGGATTATTACCCTTTATTTATTTGTTTTTTTCTCTCTCTCTCACACACACACCTCTCTGAACTAGCCTTGCTAATCAACAACGCAACTAAAAGCACAGTTTATTCACCGTTGCCCCAGATTTCACCAAATCTCCTCAAAAATATCAGTAAAATATTTACACATGTAACAAAACACCTAAAACAAATAAAAACCACGATTCTCTGTGGTAAAAACTCCTCAGCGCGCGCTCAGAAAACCAAACTCACATTACCTCAGATTAGCGTGTATGCTAACGCGCCTCAGTGCGCAACCATGTTAGCATAAAAGCTAAGCGCCACAAAACAGGAGAAAAGAGAAACTAAATCAAGTGAAATTCGTCCCAAAACAGAGGCGGGTCAGCAGCCATGAGCGCTTACCTTCGTCCGGAATGTGAGCTACATCGACACTGATATTCTTGATATTTCCCTCCCGACGCTTGATTTTCCCATTTGAGGCCTTTCCAAATCAGCGGGCTAGAGTTCGGGGGTATCCGACACAAGAGGCGCACATCTCAGTCTCGGGCTCAGAGGAAGCTCGCGGAGCGCGAGGGCGCCAGTCGAGGAGGAAAAAATTAAAAGATATAAAAAAGAGAAGCTGAAGTTAATTCCTCGCTTTCGATCCGAAGAAAAGAAGGGAAAAATAAAACCAAGAAAAAAGAAGAATCATGAAATCTCCATGATTATTTTTTTTTTTTGCAGAAGCGAAAACGCTGCTTGTTTACAGCAAACCGCCTGTCGGTTTATTTATTTTTTTAAGGCTTAAGTCGGAGTTGATTTACAGCAAATCCGCTTCGAGTCCCGAAAATAAAGATAATGGTAATAACAATATTATTATTATTAATAATAATAATAGTAGTAGTAGTAGTAATAATAATCCTCTCTAACGTCTGTCCTCTTTCACGAAAGCGTGTGAAGCGGCCTTTGACTCGCTGCTGCTGCTGCTGCTGAAGAGCGGACTGGACCTGCTGAAACCTGACCCCGGCCTCGGGCTGCTGCAGATGGGCGGGGCCACGCGTGAGTGCCGCTCCTCACTTAGGACGGTAACCGTGGTTTAAACCAGCGCCCCTGATGGACACTGAGTTGAACTGCAGGCAATAAATAATACTGTAATAAAAAAATAAAAAAAAGATTATAAACAAACACACAAATAAATAAATAAATAATTTCTAAGCTTGATGGAGCCGTAATTACATAAAATATACGTGTTATGTTAAAGCGTGTTATATGTATTTTTAAACGTGTCATAATTTTAAAAATGTCAATTTTTTAAAACGTGTCATGTAATATTTGTGTAATAATGTTTGTGTAATAATTACAAAACCATATAATTTTAAAACGTGTCCTTTTTTTTAAACATAATCATTTTTAAGTTTTATAATTTAAATTAATTATAATAACATAAATTAATTTATGTCCGAATTATAAAAGCGTCCTAAAAACGAGTCTTAAAAAACACAATTATAAACGTGTCATGGTTAAAAACAACCTGTTAAAATTTTAAAACGTGTCATAATTTTTAAAAAGTGTCAATTTAAAAAAAAGTGTCGGTAGATTAATAGAGAAAGGTAGATAAATTAAATTTTTACAAAATTGCATTTTTGTTAATTTATTTATTTGTGGAATTATTATTATTATTATTATTATTATTATTATTATTATTATTATTAATATTAATATTAATAATAAAACACCCGTCATGAGTCATTCTTATATTACTAACATGCAAAGTAGTAAAGTATGATCGCTGTTTACTGACTATAAATTTGAATAAATTGTTCTCCATTAAAACATTTACATCATTTTAAATATTTTAGTTATAAATATCAACAAGCTGAAAATATATTCATTATTTTTGTGAAAAAAAATTCTGACAACCTTATTGATGCTCGTGTTATTCATTCCTGCTGTAATTGCGCCATCTGCTGTCCAGTGACAGAATTACTACAAAATTATAGAGACGCATCTATTATTCCCTTGATGAACTCGTCTGTAAGTTGCTTTGTAGTCAGTGAAAATATGTAATTATCTGATTCTGCATATATGAGGTCATTTGATCAATTAGTTATTTCTTCTTCTTCTTCTTTCGGCTTCTCCCTTTAGGGGGCGCCACAGCAGATCATTAGTCTCCACACCCTTATGTCCTCTACATCTGCCTCTTTCAAACCAACTACCTGCATGTCTTCCTCACCACATCCATAAACCTCCTGCTTGGTCTTCCTCTTTTCCTCCTTCATGGTGTCTCCATCCTCAGCATTCTCCTACTGATATACCCCATGTCCCTCCTCTACACATGTCCAAACTATCTCAAATCAATTAGCTGTTTAAAATGTTTAAAGTGATATTGTTTAATATATTGATATTGATGGTAGCTCCATCTGCTGGACGGATGGAAGAAGTGCAACTTCACCCCGACAATAAAATATAATTCTTTTACGTTTTGCACTTTTTGTGACTTTGACAGTCTTCACAGCCTTTAATCAGCCTCAGTCTGAAAGATCTTTAAAGGCCTCACACACATGAACAAGTGGCTAAGGGTCTGTACGAGATGGTACAATGTTTAGGGAGTTGTTATTGTGCCACAAATTTAAACATGGGTATATTTTCAATTCAATTCAATTCATTTTTTTTGTATAGCGCTTTTAACAATAAACATTGTCTCAAAGCAGCTTTACTCAGATAAAGATAAAGATTGAATAAGATGTTCTTTATGTGTATGTGTATATTTTGACTTACATAATTATACATTTTAACCAGTGTTGGGGGTAACGCGTTACAAGTAACGTGCGTTACGTAATAATATGACTTTTCTGGAGTAACGAGTAAAGTAGCGCGTTACTTTATAAATGTACACGTTAATATCTGAGTTACTTTTTAAAAAAAGTAATGCGAGTTACTTTCAGTTAAATTATTTTGCATAAAAAAATTAATAAATCAATTAAAATGAACGTAGTCACGTAGAATCGCGCGCTCACACGTGCGAGCCGCGGGAACAGAAGCTGGTCAGAAGCGGAGATGACAGGCAGAGCATTACATCACTGTGATGTGTGAAGTGTGTGAAGTGGTGAAAAGCTCCTGTAAACTGCAAAAAATACCTGAATGCAAAGCACAGCACTACAGATGTGTGTGTGTGTGTGTGTGTGTGTGTGTATATAATGTTGCATATATGGAAATGGAGACAGAAATATAGAAAACTTTTGCTGAATTTCCACCACTGCAGATCTACTGACTGCTCAGAATAAAAGTTTTCCGTGGGAGACACATGTATGATGCCATCACAGCGGGAGAGAGAGAGAGAGAGAGAGAGAGAAAGAGAGAGAGAGAGAGAGAGAGAGAGAGAGAGAGAGAGAGAGAGAGAGAGAGAGAGAGAGAGAGAGAGAGAGAGAGAGAGAGAGAGAGAGAGTAAATTCACAGCTCATTTGCTCTTTGTGGGAAGATAAACTGCCACGGTCACTGATAAAAGCGTGAACTTTGTAAAAGCGTTTAGAATGCTTCAAGCTGATGATGAAGCAGAGAATGATGAAGACGAGGACGAGGTGATATTTACAGAATTGCACGATGTTTTATGAGATAACAGTGAAAGGTATGTTCTCCCTTCACATCACCGGTGTGCAGCCCACACATGTCTTTTGCTCTAATATACCTTATTTCTTAATGGCAATTATCTATTTTACACCTGTTACACCTGTAAGGCGTGAAAGAGATACAAGTAACGCAAAAGTAATATAACGCGTTACTTCCCATAAAAAGTAACTAAGTAACGTAATTAGTTACTGTTTTGGGGAGAAACTCAATACTGTAATACATTACTTTTAAAAGTAACGTTGCCCAACACTGATTTTAACTACCATTATAGGACAAGTCAACAGTTACCTGCTGGGGACAGAGGGTACCCTTGTCTGCTCTATATGATGACACCCTATCCTGAACCTGAGCCTGGACCACAGTGGGTCAAGGTGGAGATGACCATAGGCATCCTGAAGGCAAGGTTTCAGTGCCTGCATGAGCTCAGAGTTCACATCACAGCATTTAACATCACAGCTGCTTGTGTTGTTCTTCACAACATCACAACAATGAGAGATGAGATGCCTCCTCTCGATGAAGATGGCCAAGAGGAATCCCCAGTAAAACCCAGCAGACCGTAAAGATGGCAGGGTGGTACGAGACATGATTTACCAAAATCACTTTAAATGAAATCAGCTAACAGTCAAGGGTTGTTCATTCTTTCTTTTTTCTTTATTTGCTTTAATAATAGACATTTGTATTTATTGCTTTATATACCATTCAACCACAAATAACATTAGTGATAGAAGAGTATCTGTGAGAGTGAAGAAAAGAGTGCAGGCAGGGTGGAGTGGGTGGAGAAGAGTGATAGCAGGAGTGATTTGTGATAGAAGAGTATCTGTGAGAGTGAAAGGGAAAGTTTATAGGATTGTGGTGAGACCTGAGATGTTGTATGGATTAGAGACAGTGGTATTGAGTAAAAGACAGGAGGTGTTGCTGGAGGTAGCAGAGCTGAAGATGTTGAGATGTTGGTTGGGAGTGACGACGATGGACAGGATTAGAAATGAGTTTATTAGAGGGACAGCGCATGTAGGACGTTTTGGAGACAAGGTGAGGGAGGTGTGATTGAGATGGTTTGGACATGTGCAGAGGAGGGACATGGGGTATATCAGTAGGAGAATGCTGAGGATGGAGACACCAGGAAGAAGGAAAAGAGGAAGACCAAGGAGGAGGTTTATGGCTAAAAAGGGAAAGTGGCCTATTTATAATTTTAGAAACTCACACATTTACTCTGTAGTTTTTTTTACTAAGCCAACCGTCTTTCTTTCGCTGATGCAGCAGTATTACTTTTGTATTTATGATGGACGTGTATTCTTTGTAAACCACCATTAAATCCTCTAACTCAGTTCCACAGAGTATGTAGCTCGCTTTTTTCTGCCGTCTGGACTGTTAGGAGTGTGTTTACTTGTTTAATTATTTATTAAAGAAGTATTTATGGAACTCCACAAACTCAGTCTTGAGGTCAATTTTCCTTTACACTGACTGGATTTTTTTAAAGAACACAAAGAAAACCTGTTATTAAAAGTGGAGGTTTACATTCAGCTAATCGAATGTTGTCCAATGACCCAATATAAATCATCAATTTCTGCACTTTGTATAAGTATCACACATGCAGTGAATGTAAATCTGCAATTATTCAATAATAAGTGTACATAGTGGATTGTGGTTTGTATTATAAAACAAAAAATATTAATCAGAACGCAAACTCGAAGCAGCTCGATTTCATAATAAGCACAAAACACACTCGATCCCTTTCGTCTAAATTTGTTAGCAGTCTTGAACTACATTTCCCATAAGTCCTCTGTGTCCGCTGTGACTTTTCGTTACCGGAAGTGAATGTTTAAACAAGAAAATATATCTACTTATTTATAACCTTAAATAAACGATCATCTTTTTAAACAAAAAGATAAATAAGCACTCTAATAGCAATCTGATAGATATAGAAAATATATAGATTTAATTTAATCGAATAACGACGTAAAACCAATAATAGAAGTCAGAGTCCGCATGCGCAGTTTGTTTTTGGTTGTTTTTTTCACCCTATAAATAAATATATATTTGTGCTGCAGTCAGTAATAAAGTCTGATCAACAGAGCGACTTCTTTATGATTGTTTAATTGTTTGAAAATTATTTAAATGAAATGTTTACGCAACCTGCGTCACCGGATTTAAAGTGACTCCATAGTCCCTACCCAGGTGCCCTAGGAAGGGTGTGACTGAACGGCTTTGCAGCCTTGTGTAGTGCACTTGGTGTCCTTTATAAAGGTGGTTTGGGCTCCGCCCCGTCACGCAGCGGAGAACATGGCGGCGCTGCTGCAACATGGGAGCCGCTTCGGGAAACACTGTTATGTCGGGCCGCTTCGACTCCTGTCCTCCCGTAGCGTTTATTCAGCCCGAGGCACGAATACAACACTTTCCACCAGCGGCTTAGAAAAGATCCAGAGATGCAGTCAGTGCGCTGGATGGCGGATTATCGTGCAGCCTGGGAGGGGAGTGAAGACCCAAATCATCCAGGTCTGTAACCTGAGACACTGTTTTACTGAGACATGAAGGATGAGGATGGTGAAGGGGCTGTGGACAAAAAGACACGGTGGTGTTGAAGACACTGTTGTGGTGTTGAAGACACTGTTGTGGTGTTGAAGGCACTGTTGTGGTGTTGAAGACACTGTTGTGGTGTTGAAGACACTGTTGTGGTGTTGAAGACACTGTTGTGGTGTTGAAGACACTGTTGTGGTGTTGAAGACACTGTTATGGTGTTGAAGGCACTGTGGACATAAAGGCACTGTTGTGGTGTTGAAGACACTGTTGTGGTGTTGAAGGCACTGTTGTGGTGTTGAAGGCACTGTTGTGGTGTTGAAGACACTGTTGTGGTGTTGAAGACACTGTTATGGTGTTGAAGGCACTGTTGTGGTGTTGAAGACACTGTTGTGGTGTTGAAGACACTGTTGTGGTGTTGAAGACACTGTTGTGGTGTTGAAGACACTGCTGTGGTGTTGAAGACACTGCTGTGGTGTTGAAGACACTGCTGTGGTGTTGAAGACACTGCTGTGGTGTTGAAGACACTGTTGTGGTGTTGAAGGCACTACTGTGGACATAAAGGCACTGTTGTGGTGTTGAAGACACTGTTGTGGTGTTGAAGACACTGTGGACATAAAGGCACTGTTGTGGTGTTGAAGACACTGTTGTGGTGTTGAAGACACTGTTGTGGTGTTGAAGGCACTGTGGACATAAAGGCAATGTGGACATGAAGGCACTGTTATGGTGTTAAAGGCACTGTGGACATGAAGGCACTGTTATGGTGTTGAAGACAGTGTTGTGGTGTTGAAGACAGTGTTGTGGTGTTGAAGGCACTGTTGTGGTGTTGAAGGCACTGTTGTGGTGTTGAAGACACTGTGGACATGAATGCACTGTGGTGTTGAAGACACTGTTGTGGTGTTGAAGGCACTGTTGTGGTGTTGAAGACACTGTTGTGGTGTTGAAGACACTGTGGACATAAAGGCACTGTTGTGGTGTTGAAGACACTGTTGTGGTGTTGAAGACACTGTTGTGGTGTTGAAGGCACTGTGGTGTTGAAGACACTGTGGACATAAAGGCAATGTGGACATGAAGGCACTGTTATGGTGTTGAAGGCACTGTGGACATGAAGGCACTGTTGTGGTGTTGAAGGCACTGTGGACATAAAGGCACTGTTGTTGTGTTGAAGACACTGTTGTTGTGTTGAAGACACTGTTGTTGTGTTGAAGACACTGTTGTGGTGTTGAAGACACTGTTGTGGTGTTGAAGACACTGTTGTGGTGTTGAAGACACTGTGGACATAAAGGCACTGTTGTGGTGTTGAAGACACTGTTGTGGTGTTGAAGACACTGTTGTGGTGTTGAAGGCACTGTTGTGGTGTTGAAGACACTGTGGACATAAAGGCAATGTGGACATGAAGGCACTGTTATGGTGTTGAAGGCACTGTGGACATGAAGGCACTGTTATGGTGTTGAAGGCACTGTGGACATGAATGCACTGTGGTGTTAAAGGCACTGTTGTGGTGTTGAAGGCACTGTTGTGGTGTTGAAGGCACTGTTGTGGTGTTGAAGACACTGTGGACATAAAGGCAATGTGGACATGAAGGCACTGTTATGGTGTTGAAGGCACTGTGGACATGAAGGCACTGTTATGGTGTTGAAGGCACTGTGGACATGAATGCACTGTGGTGTTAAAGACACTGTTGTGGTGTTGAAGGCACTGTGGACATAAAGGCACTGTTTTGGTGTTGAAGGCACTGTTGTGGTGTTGAAGACACTGTTGTTGTGTTGAAGACACTGTTGTGGTGTTGAAGGCACTGTTGTGGTGTTGAAGACACTGCTGTGGTGTTGAAGGCACTGTGGACATAAAGGCACTTTGGTGTTGAAGGCACTGTTGTGGTGTTGAAGACACTGTTATGGTGTTGAAGGCACTGTGGACATAAAGGCAATGTGGACATGAAGGCACTGTTGTGGTGTTGAAGGCACTGTTGTGGTGTTGAAGACACTGTTGTTGTGTTGAAGACACTGTTGTTGTGTTGAAGACACTGTTGTTATGTTGAAGACACTGTTGTTGTGTTGAAGGCACTGTTGTGGTGTTGAAGGCACTGTTGTGGTGTTGAAGACACTGTTGTGGTGTTGAAGGCACTGTTGTGGTGTTGAAGGCACTGTGGACATGAAGGCACTGTTATGGTGTTGAAGACACTGTTATGGTGTTGAAGGCACTGTGGACATGAATGCACTGTGGTGTTGAAGGCACTGTTGTGGTGTTGAAGGCACTGTTGTGGTGTTGAAGGCACTGTTGTGGTGTTGAAGACACTGTGGACATAAAGGCAATGTGGACATGAAGGCACTGTTATGGTGTTAAAGGCACTGTGGACATGAAGGCACTGTTGTGGTGTTGAAGGCACTGTGGACATGAATGCACTGTGGTGTTAAAGACACTGTTGTGGTGTTGAAGGCACTGTGGACATAAAGGCACTGTTTTGGTGTTGAAGGCACTGTTGTGGTGTTGAAGACACTGTTGTTGTGTTGAAGACACTGTTGTGGTGTTGAAGGCACTGTTGTGGTGTTGAAGACACTGCTGTGGTGTTGAAGGCACTGTGGACATAAAGGCACTGTGGTGTTGAAGGCACTGTTGTGGTGTTGAAGACACTGTTATGGTGTTGAAGGCACTGTGGACATAAAGGCAATGTGGACATGAAGGCACTGTTGTGGTGTTGAAGGCACTGTTGTGGTGTTGAAGGCACTGTTGTGGTGTTGAAGACACTGTTGTTGTGTTGAAGGCACTGTTGTGGTGTTGAAGGCACTGTTGTGGTGTTGAAGGCACTGTTGTGGTGTTGAAGACACTGCTGTGGTGTTGAAGGCACTGTGGACATAAAGGCACTGTGGTGTTGAAGGCACTGTTGTGGTGTTGAAGACACTGTTATGGTGTTGAAGGCACTGTGGACATAAAGGCAATGTGGACATGAAGGCACTGTTGTGGTGTTGAAGGCACTGTTGTGGTGTTGAAGGCACTGTTGTGGTGTTGAAGGCACTGTTATGGTGTTAAAGGCACTGTTGTGGTGTTGAAGACACTGCTATGGTGTTGAAGACACTGCTATGGTGTTGAAGACACTGTTGTGGTGTTGAAGACACTGTTGTTGTGTTGAAGACACTGTTGTTGTGTTGAAAACACTGTTGTGGTGTTGAAGACACTGTGGACATAAAGGCAATGTGGACATGAAGGCACTGTTATGGTGTTGAAGACACTATTATGGTGTTGAAGGCACTGTGGACATAAAGGCACTGTGGACATAAAGGCACTGTGGTGTTGAAGACACTGTTGTGGTGTTGAAGGCACTGTTGTGGTGTTGAAGGCACTGTTGTGGTGTTGAAGGCACTGTTATGGTGTTGAAGGCACTGTTATGGTGTTGAAGGCACTGTTGTGGTGTTGAAGACACTGTTGTGGTGTTGAAGACACTGTTGTGGTGTTGAAGACACTGTTGTGGTGTTGAAGGCACTGTTGTGGTGTTGAAGACACTGTTGTGGTGTTGAAGGCACTGTGGACATAAAGGCAATGTGGACATGAAGGCACTGTTGTGGTGTTGAAGGCACTGTTGTGGTGTTGAAGACACTGTTGTGGTGTTAAAGGCACTGTGGACATGAAGGCACTGTTATGGTGTTGAAGGCACTGTGGACATGAATGCACTGTGGTGTTGAAGACACTGTTGTGGTGTTGAAGGCACTGTGGACATGAAGGCACTGTTGTGGTGTTGAAGACACTGTTGTGGTGTTGAAGGCACTGTTGTGGTGTTGAAGGCACTGTTGTGGTGTTGAAGATACTGTGGACATAAAGGCACTGTGGACATGAAGGCATTGTTATGGTGTTGAAGACACTGTTATGGTGTTGAAGACACTGTTATGGTGTTATAGACACTGGACATGAAGGCATTGTGGACATGAATGCACTGTGGTGTTGAAGACACTGTGGACATGAAGGCACTGTGGTCATGAAGGCACTGTGGTGTTGAAGACACTGTTGTGGTGAAGGCACTGTTATGTGAAGGCACTGTGGACATGAAGGCACTGTGGACATAAAGGCACTGTTATGGTGTTGAAGGCACTGTTGTGGTGTTAAAGACACTGTTGTGGTGGTGAAGACACTGTTATGGTGTTGAAGGCACTGTTATGGTGTTAAAGGCACTGTTATGGTGTTGAAGGCACTGTTATGATGTTGAAGGCACTGTTATTGTGTTGAAGGCACTGTTATAGTGTTGAAGGCACTGTGGACATGAAGGCACTGTGGTGATTTAGGCACTGTTATGGTGTTAAAGGCACTGTGGACATGAAGGCACTGTTATGGTGTTGAAGACACTGTTATGGTGTTGGACACTGTTATGCTGTTGAAGGCACTGTTGTGGTGTTGAAGGCACTGTTGTGGTGTTAAAGACACTGTTATAGTGTTGAAGACACTGTTGTGGTGTTGAAGGCACTGTGGACATAAAGGCAATGTGGACATAAAGGCACTGTTATGGTGTTAAAGGCACTGTGGACATGAAGGCACTGTTATGGTGTTGAAGGCACTGTTATGGTGTTGAAGGCACTGTTATGGTGAAGGCACTGTGGACATGAAGGCACT
Organism: Silurus meridionalis; assembly: GCF_014805685.1. Classification (NCBI taxonomy): domain Eukaryota; kingdom Metazoa; phylum Chordata; class Actinopteri; order Siluriformes; family Siluridae; genus Silurus; species Silurus meridionalis. The sequence continues at coordinate 1,277,355 of NC_060909.1, forward strand.
GTGGACATGAAGGCACTGTGGACATGAATGCACTGTGGTGTTGAAGACACTGTTATGGTGTTGAAGGCACTGTGGACATAAGGGCACTGTGGTGTTGAAGACACTGTTATGGTGTTGAAGACACTGTTATGGTGTTGAAGACACTGTTGTGGTGTTGAAGGCACTGTGGACATAAAGGCAATGTGGACATGAAGGCACTGTTGTGGTGTTGAAGGCACTGTTGTGGTGTTGAAGGCACTGTTGTGGTGTTGAAGACACTGTTGTGGTGTTGAAGGCACTGTTGTGGTGTTGAAGGCACTGTTGTGGTGTTGAAGACCCTGTTGTTCTGTTGAAGACCCTGTTGTTCTGTTGAAGACACTGTTGTGGTGTTGAAGATACTGTGGACATAAAGGCAATGTGGACATGAAGGCACTGTTATGGTGTTAAAGGCAATGTGGACATGAAGGCACTGTTATGGTGTTGAAGACACTGTTATGGTGTTGAAGACACTGTTATGGTGTTGAAGACACTGTTATGTTGTTGAAGGCACTGTGGACATGAATGCACTGTGGTGTTGAGGACACTGTTGTGGTGTTGAAGACACTGGGGACATGAAGGCACTGTGGTGATGAAGGCACTGTTATGGTGAAGGCACTGTGGTGTTGAAGGCACTGTTGTGGTGGTAAAGACACTGTTATTGTGAATGCACTGTTATAGTGAATGCACTGTTATAGTGAAGGCACTGTTGTGTTGAAGCCACTGTTATGGTGTTGAAGGCACTGTGGACATGAAGGCACTGTGGTGATGAAGGCACTGTTATGGTGAAGGCACTGTGGTGATGAATTCACTGTTATGGTGAAGGCACTGTTGTGGTGGTAAAGACATTATTGTGAATGCACTGTTACAGTGAATGCACTGTTACAGTGAAGGCACTGTTATAGTGAAGGCACTGTGGTGGTGTTGAAGACACTGTTGTGGTGTTGAAGGCACTGAGATGGTGTTGAAGGCACTGTGGTGATTAAGGCACTGTGGACATGAAGGCACTCTTATGGAGAAGACACTGTTGTGGTGTTGAAGGCACTGTTATGGTTTTGAAGGCACTGTTATGGTGTTGAAGGCACTGTGGTGATGAAGGCACTGTTGTGGTGTTGAAGGCACTGTTGTGGTGTTGAAGGCACTGTTGTGGTGTTGAAGGCACTGTTATGGTGTTGAAGGCACTGTGGACATGAAGGCACTGTGGTGATTTAGGCACTGTTATGGTGAAGGCACTGTGGTGTTGAAGGCACTGTTGTGGTGTTGAAGGCACTGTTGTGGTGTTGAAGGCACTGTTGTGGTGTTGAAGGCACTGTTGTGGTGTTGAAGGCACTGTTGTGGTGTTGAAGACACTGTTATTGTGAAGGCACTGTGGTGATTAAGGCACTGTGGACATGATGGCACTGTGGTGATGAAGGCACTGTTATGGTGTTGACACTGTGGACATGATGGCACTGTGGTGATGAATTCACTTTTATGGTGAAGGCACTGTTGTGGTGGTAAAGACACTGTTATAGTGAAGGCACTGTTATAGTGAAGGCACTGTTATAGTGAAGGCACTGTGGTGGTGTTGAAGACACTGTTGTGGTGTTGAAGGCACTGTGGTGATTAAGGCACTGTGGACATGAAGGCACTTCTGTGGAAAAGGCACTGTTGTGGTGTTGAAGGCACTGTGGACATGAAGGCACTGTTATGATGTTGAAGGCACTGTTGTGGTGTTGAAAACACTGTGGTGGTGTTGAAGGCACTGTTGTGGTGTTGAAGGCACTGTTGTGGTGATGAAGACACTGTGGTGTTGAAGGCACTGTTATGGTGTTGAAGGCACTGTTATGGTGAAGTCACTGTTATGGTGAAGGCACTGTTGTGGTGTTGAAGGCACTGTTGTGGTGTTGAAGGCACTGTTGTGGTGTTGAAGGCACTGTTGTGGTGGTAAAGACACTGTTGTGGTGGTAAAGACACTGTTATTGTGAATGCACTGTTATTGTGAAGGCACTGTTATAGTGAAGGCACTGTTGTGTTGAAGGCACTGTTATGGTGTTGACACTGTGGACATGATGGCACTGTGGTGATGAATTCACTTTTATGGTGAAGGCACTGTTGTGGTGGTAAAGACACTGTTATTGTGAATGCACTGTTATAGTGAAGGCACTGTTATAGTGAAGGCACTGTGGTGGTGTTGAAGACACTGTTGTGGTGTTGAAGGCACTGTGGTGATTAAGGCACTGTGGACATGAAGGCACTTCTGTGGAAAAGGCACTGTTGTGGTGTTGAAGGCACTGTGGACATGAAGGCACTGTGGTGATTTAGGCACTGTTATGGTGTTGAAAACACTGTGGTGGTGTTGAAGGCACTGTTGTGGTGTTGAAGGCACTGTTGTGGTGATGAAGACACTGTGGTGTTGAAGGCACTGTTATGGTGTTGAAGGCACTGTTATGGTGAAGGCACTGTTATGGTGAAGTCACTGTTATGGTGAAGGCACTGTTGTGGTGTTTGAAGGCACTGTTGTGGTGTTTGAAGGCACTGTTGTGGTGTTTGAAGGCACTGTTGTGGTGTTTGAAGGCACTGTTGTGGTGTTTAAAAGCACTGTTGTGGTGTTAAAGGCACTGTTGTGGTGTTGGATACACTGTGTTAAAGGCACTGTTGTGGTGTTTAAGGTACTGTTATGGTGAAGGCACTGTTATAATAAAGGCACTGTTGTGTTGAAGGCACTGTGGTGATGAAGGCACTGTTGTGTTGAAGGCACTGTTGTGGTGTTGAAGACACTGTTATGGTGTTGAAGGCACTGTTATGGTGTTGAAGACACTGTTCTTGTGAAGGCACTATGGTGTTGAAGGCACTATTGTGGTGGTGAAGGCACTGTTGTGGTGTTGTAGGCACTGTTGTGGTGTTGTAGGCACTGTTACAGTGCAGGCACTGTTGTGGTGGTAAAGGGACTTTTGTGGTGTTGAAGATACTGTTATGGTAAAGGCACTGTTGTGGTGTTGAAGGAACTGTGGTGTTGAAGGCACTGTTATGGTAAAGGCACTGTGGTGTTGAAGTCAGCGTTATGGTGAAGGCACTGTGGTGTTAAAGTCACTGTCATGGTGAAGGCACTGGTGATATGGTGATGATGATGAATGGGCTGTGATGATGATGATGATGATGATGAAGGGATGATGATGATGATGATGATGATGATGATGATGATGATAAAGAAGGGCTGTGATAGTGATGATGATGATGATGATGAAGGGGCTGTGATGATGATGATGATGATGATGATGATGATGATGAAGGGTGGTGATGATGATGGTAATGATGAAGAAGGGCTGTGATGGTGATGATGATGATGATGATGATGAAGGGGCTGTGATGGTGGTGATGATGATGATGGTAATGAAGAAGGGCTGTGATGATGATGATGATGATGATGAAGATGGTGATAATGAAGAAGGGGCTGTGATGAAGATGATGATGGACTGTGGACATAAAGGGGTTTGTTTTATTGTTGAAGTAATTAGAGATTTTCTTTTTTCTTTTTTCTTTATTATGATAAACATATGAAATCACCTTCAGGATATATCAGATTGTGGGATGAGGATTATGAGATCATGTCCATGATTCAGCATGTCATGGGAAGTGGATGTAGGATGTTGTTTTCACGATGTTGTAATGAATAAGGAAGAGATTATTTATTTAATTTAGCCAAAGTGACTTCAATGTTTTATAGTAATTCATTCCATAACTTACAGAATTTATAGAAACAGTTCATTCTGGTTTCTGTTTTTTTCTCCTGCTCCACATTTTGTTCTTAATAAAAGATCAGGATTTTATTATCATGCTGAGTATTTGGGTGACACTTTTTTTTCTTCTTCCGACAGCAAATCCTGAACAGACCCCCGAGCCCAACATTTCTCGGGCTGAGTAAAGCACTCCACAGGGACGGTCTGCGTACTGATCCGCTGGGATTGTGGAGAAGTAAGTAATAAGAGAAACAGTAATGTAATCTCTTTTATTCCTCCTTCACCTCATTATTGTAAATCACTGTTAATAATAGCTGTTTATAAAGCAAGAGCTGTATCAAAGATTTTCCCCATGTAGTTATGACTAGGGTTGTAGAACATCTGTAAAACATCTGCATCGGTTTCTTTCTCTATTGAGAGAGGCCAATTTAAACCTCTGGATTGAAATATTTCTGTTCGGTTTCAACTTTATGCATTTAATACACATGATGTGAACAGAAACATGATTCAAGAAGTAGCTTTTTATTATCGAATACATTTTTGAAAGCGTATAAAATGCTGGTAGGAGCACTGGTTCCTCCTCCCCTCATTATTCTGTCTTCTTTCTATCAGGTGCTGTCACTTATTTCAGCACCTCCTCTGATAGACAGCAGAAGAACGATGGACCGAAGAAGAAATCACCCAAAGAGGAAGAAGGTATCTCCGGATTGAAAAGTTCTGATTTGAAGAGGGGAAAAAAAACTACATTTAATTAATGCCTAATTATATGTTCATATTTCTGTCAGAGGAGAAAAAGCAGCGCGAGCAGGAGAATCAGATGTACAAGGAGCGGCTGCGCATTCTCTTCATCATCGCCGTTTGCATGAGCCTGCTGAACCTGTTTACCGCCAGTGGAGGGAACATCTCCTGGAACGACTTTGTGAATGAGATGTTGGCCAAAGGCGAGGTGGCTCGGGTGCAGGTGGTGCCGGAGAGCGAGATCGTAGAGATCGACCTTCACCCCGGGGCTGTGGTTTTCGGCAGGCCTGTGTGTATTCTCCTTGGTGTCGCGTTTGGAAAGCTTGATTTACACCTCACAGCGTTTCTTACCGAGTTCTCAAGCTAAAGCCGGTCATATTTCATAACTCAGTGCTGTAAAATTGTCCTTTCACCAAACAGTTCTATAAATATCCAGACTTTATTCTCATTATAAAATCCTCCCTTAGCATGAAAACAGCTTTACACACTTTCAGCACCTGGACAGTTCTCCAATCATTCAGCTGAAATACTTTGTAAAACGCACCAAAGATGTTCTTCACTAGTAGGAGGTTTTCTTGTTCATCTCAGAGCAGTTTATAGAATAGAATAGAATAGCCTTTATTTGTCACATATACATTACAGCACAGTGAAATTTGTTCTTTGCATATCCCAGCTTGCTTAGAAGCTGGGGTCAGAGCGCAGGGTCAGCCATGATACGGCGCCCCTGGAGCATAGAGGGTTAAGGGCCTTGCTCAAGGGCCCAAGAGTGGAAGCTTGGCGATACCGGGGCTTGAACCCCCGACCTTCCGATCGGTAACCCAGCGCCTTAACCGCTGGAGCTACCACTCCCCCAATGGTAGTTTAGTAGGATTGAGGTGCAGTGTCTGTACTCTTTTGTACTTTTATTTGACCTGCTGATGCGTCATGCGTTCAGGTTCATGGTGGTGCTGGAACGTTATTTCATGTGTTTTTTGTTTCACTCAGCACCTGGTAAATCCAGCACTACAGTGTCCATCACTCCAACGTTTTCCTCCACCTGCTCTGTGGGCACTAAAGCACATTATGTTTTGCAGAGACTCGCCCTGACGTACCGCATGCAGGTGGCCAACATCGATAAGTTCGAGGAGAAGCTGCGAGCTGCAGAGGAGCAACTCAACATAGACCCCAAGGACAGAGTCCCGGTGTCCTACAAGCGCACAGGCTTCTTTGGAAAGTGAGTAGTTTGGCTTTGCGGCTGCTTGGATAGATATCTACATCCTAAGATGAGAAAAGGGTATGGTTTTGCCAAAAGTATGTGGACACACGATCTTCTGTGGATCTCCGGCCAATATGTGGAGGCACGCTATCGTTCATAACGTCTATTGTTTAGGATAACAATATTTCCAAAGAACTCTTCCAGCATGAAGATGTTCCTGTGCACAAATTGAGACAGAGAAACATGGATTATCTAATGGACCTCAAAGAGCCAGAAGGTAGAACAGACATAAGTGATCTCTGGGATTAAAAGCAGCAGTTCACTTGGACCATCAGCAAATATTTTGTGAGGATTTGTGTTTTGAGAGCATCCAAACATTCCAGTTCACCGAAAACCTCTATAACCACAATCCCTCCAGATCTGCTCTGTTTCTTAAGAAGAATCTATATATTTTCTCCTATTTAAAATCGGTAATCCCTTTTTTCATGATGCACAATTTTCTGCGCAGCTGATCAGGTTTTTAATTTACCGCAAGTTGTATTCTGTATATAACTATGTTTGTGACGTATAAAAAAAAAAATCTTGAATCGTTGTCTGCTGCTACATCCAAATTCTAACCCTTTGTATTCGCTCGTCACCGCTGCAGCGCCCTCTACGCTCTCGGCATGGCCGCTGTCGGAGTCGGAATCCTATGGTACATCTTCCGCTTGGCAGGGATGGGCGTACGAGAGGGCGGATTCAGCGCCTTCGTAAGTCATGACTCTTAACATTATCCATTTTATTTCTAATGCTGGTGAACGCATTCGACTTTTTTCCGACTTCACAAATCAGCCAGGAAATGTTTGGAGTGTGAGTTTATTCTTCATACATGTCTGATTTCTATTTAGATATTTGGATCGATTAAATGAATAAAGTACTCAAAATAACACAGTTTACATTCCAACAATTATAAAACAGGCATCTGTGTTACAAAATGATTATAAAAAACAAGCAAAAAAACAAAAACAGGATGTGTATATTTTACAACCTCTATTCCAGACAGTTAGGGACTCTGTGTAACATGTAAATAAAAATAGAATGCAATGATTTGCAAATTTCTTAAATCCATATTCTATTCACAATAAAAAAAAGTCATTTTGAAATTGACGTCTCGAAAAAGTTGAGACGGTGCCGTGTTTCCCACTTTGTAGCATCACGTTTTCTGTACGTGTACATCTGGGACCTGAGTTTTGGGAGAGGAATGTTCTTCCGTATGTGTCTGATACAGGATTCTAGCTGCTGAACAGTTCTGGGTTTTCTTTGTTGTGTTTTTTGTTTCATAATGCACCAAATGTTGTCCGATGGTGAAAGATCAAGATTGCATGCAGGTCAGTTCAGCACCTGGACTCTTCTACTATGAAGTCATGCTATTGTATTAGATGCAGTTTGCAGTTAACATGTTAACATTGTCCTTCTCAAATCTACAAGGCCTTTTCTGGAAAAAATACGTTTTCTGGACCTGCTCATTTTTACTTCTGAGAGACTCTCTGAGTTACACTATTTATGCCCAATCATCTAATAATTGCCTGTTGGTAATAAACCTTATTAGTTACAAAATGTTTCTTCAACTGTTCAATTTTAATAACAAACTTTTTCCAGACTTTTGTTGCCCCGACTTTTTTGAGACGTGTTGCAGCCGTCAAATTTAAAATGATCTTGTTTATTTTTTCCTTAAAACAGTACATTTCTTTAATTTGTGATTTTTTTTCATTGTTCTATTGTGTATAAAATATGGATTTTTGAGATTTGCAAATCATTGCATTTGTTCTGTTTCAATTTACATTCTACACACTGCCCCAACTTTTTTCTTTTGGAATTAGGATTGTATATGGATTCTGTCTTCCGCTCTTTATTTACTGATTGATTGATTTGTATAAACCTAGAATCAGTTAAAAATGGCAAAGTTCACCGTCGTAGACGGAAAGTCCGGGAAAGGAGTAAGCTTCAAAGACGTAGCCGGGATGCACGAGGCCAAGATGGAGGTGAAGGAGTTTGTGGATTATCTAAAGGTATAATCTTCAGAGCTTCTTTTCATTGTATTTGTTCAAAAAGATCAATATCAGTCCTAAAAAAAGCTGTAGAATTGATAGTAAGTGTTGTTTTTACAGAATCCAGACAGATACTTGAACTTGGGAGCGAAGGTACCCAAGGGTGCGCTGCTGCTCGGGCCGCCAGGTTGTGGCAAAACCCTGCTGGCTAAAGCAGTGGCTACTGAAGCCCAGGTGCCCTTTCTGGCTATGGCTGGATCTGAGTTTGTGGAGGTGATTGGAGGTGAGATCTCAGCTTGATGCCTGGCCTTTCTTCCTTCCTTTGATGCATCTGGAAAAAAATTCAGCTTTGATGCAGGATTTATTTATTAGGCAAAAAAAGCGGACGGTGCAGGAAAAAACATTTTCTTTTCTTTTCAGTCTGACTCTGTGCCATGGGATTAAAAGTAATTGAAATATATTCGAAAATAATTCTCTGTAGCAGAAATCGGACGTTTCCTTGAACTTTGTCTTTAGTACTAAAACCTGGCCTCTTTTCTACAGTTACAATGAGGAATTATGATTATAACAATGAGTTTAAATATACCAGAATATTTGTTACTCCCTGTGTACTCTTTAATTTGGTACTTGGCAGAGGTTGGACATATGATCTGTAAGACTTCTCTGAAAGGAACATTGTTATTAATAAGCATAAGTTTGTATTTATATATATACATTTAACGTGTGCTGAATTTGTTCTTATATCATCACTGTCTTTATAACTATTTTAACAGGAGAAAAACGTGTGCATCAGCGTGCATTATATATATATATATATATATTTATTGTTTTTAGCATCTCGGACTGTCCCCAATCAGCGTTCTGCACTCGTTATTTGAATATTACCACAAACTCCATTGAAGTCAATGTGTTGAATTCAATTCCTTTGAACGCGACTGCCCCAAACGCTCGAAATTTATGAGACCTGCACATTTGAAACATCACTATTACTCTGACGTTTTGACTGTAAATGTTAAGTATTAGTGAAATGTTAAGTACCACAAGTGGTCTTTCATTACTCTATTCATGACTCAGTATTTGCCGGGGTGTAAATTTTGATTGGTGTTTGATATAAAATAAATAGTGCTTTTAAAACAAATCCTTGAATCTGGTGTTTATGAAAGCGTGGGAACTCTGTAAGCGACACAGTACAGCTCTGTGTGTTCTATAACAAGTCTTTTTTACATGATTAACTTGATCCGTGTGTTTCAGGCCTCGGTGCTGCGAGGGTGAGGAGTTTGTTTAAAGAGGCGAGAACGCGGGCACCCTGCATCGTCTACATCGACGAGATCGACGCTGTGGGTAAAAAACGATCCACCAACATGTCCGGCTTCAGCAACACCGAGGAAGAGCAGACTCTCAACCAGCTACTAGTTGAAATGGATGGTATGAACAGATTGGATTTATTTTGTCATTTTATCAAGTTATTGACGAGGTGGTTTTTAAAAAGTTTGGAGATTCGCTCTGTTTACAAGAAAGTATTTTATTTATCTACGTTTTCACACGTTCACCTTCAAAACATGTCCCCATGCACAGCAATACAGTGCTAACAGTGTTCTTCTGAGACGTGTCCTGGAAGTCTTCTTTTTCGAAGCGTGTCCAGCACCTTCTGCGTTTCGCAGTGGATCAGTCCCTAGGTTTGACTCTGCTCCTGTCTTTGTCTCCTCTAGGTATGGGAACCACCGATCACGTCATTGTCTTGGCGTCCACCAACCGAGCAGATATTTTGGACAATGCTTTGATGAGACCAGGACGGCTGGACAGACACATATTTATTGACCTCCCCACTCTCCAGGTACTGTTCATTCAGATGGAATCATTTGTAGACGTGCAATCTCCATCTCTAATGTTCTGATGATTTTTAGGAGAGAAAGGAGATCTTTGAGCAGCACTTGAAGATCCTTAAGCTTTCCCATCCTGCAAATTTCTACTCCTTGCGTCTGGCGGAGCTCACGCCTGGCTTCAGTGGTGGGTTTTTCAGATTTTATCAAGCTGGTCATGAAACCCCTCAGATGAGCAGCAGGACAATACCTGGATAGAGAGCTAAACAATTCAAAACAAAAGCAGAACTTGGGCATGAATTTCCTCTCCGAGCTCATTTGAGGTTTCTCTGACTCTGACAGGTGCTGACATCGCAAACATTTGCAATGAAGCGGCTCTTCACGCGGCCCGTGAAGGCTACAAGACCATTGATACGTTTAATTTTGAATATGCAGTGGAGAGAATTATTGCAGGTACAACAGCGTCCATGGACTCGCTGTTGCTCTTATCTTATATTTGCTTGTTATTGTTATCTAGTCTTATATTTGCTTTTTGCAATGAGCAGGCAGTGTTAAGAAGAACAAGATCTTGTCTAAATCGGAGAGGAGGGTGGTGGCGTTCCACGAGTCAGGCCACGCTCTTGTGGGATGGCTGCTGGAACACACAGAAGCCGTCATGAAGGTACAGAATGTGTTACATATTGTATAAAGGTTTCATGCGTGTATTTGGATTGTTTGTCATGTTTAATGTTCACGGAGGTATTTATCTTCTTTATGCGGGGTTTCTCACCTCCGGTAGGTGTCCATAGCTCCGAGGACCAACGCTGCTCTAGGCTTCTCCCAGATCCTGCCAAAGGACCAGTACCTGTTAACCAAAGAGCAGCTGTTTGAGAGAATGTGCATGGCTCTGGGTGGCAGAGCCTCTGAAGCCATTACATTTAACAAAGTCACTACAGGTATGTTTAATCTGCCCACATGCGCACACACACACACACACAGTTGGCGTGTATGAAAGTTAGTCCCAGTGAAGGGGCGTGACCTCAAAGCCCACCTTTGAGCAAGACGCCACTTTGTGCCCATTAATCACACCGAAGGGGGCGTGGCTTATGTGCAAATTAATTACATTGGGGGCCCTCTGTGCGCATTAACCAAACTGAAGGGGGCGTGGCCTCCTTGTGCATTAATCATACGGAGGGGGTGTGGCCTCTGTGTGCATTAATCACACGGAAGGGGGTGTGGCCTCATTGTGCATTAATCATACTGAAGGGGGTGTGGCCTCCGTGTGCATTAATCATAATGAAGGGGGCATGGCCTCAGTGTGCATTAATCATACTGAAGGGGGTGTGGCCTCTCTGTGCATTAATCATACTGAAGGGGGTGTGGCCTCAGTGTGCATTAATCATACTGAAGGGGGTGTGGCCTCAGTGTGCATTAATCATACTGAAGGGGGGAGATGTGACCTATACTAATCAGTCCCTGTGCTCATGTTCATCATATGCTGAGAAGGAGACACGGCTTCCTAATAAATAAAGTGAATATTGTTGACTGAATATTGAAGTATACACAGCACAGGGAAGTACCACGTGAACACCACATCAAACTAATACCACTGTACACAGGTGCTCAGGATGATCTGCGAAAGGTGACACGTGTCGCCTACGCCATGGTCAAGCAGTATGGCATGGTGCCTAATGTTGGACAGGTGTCCTTCCCTGAAACAGATCAACAGGCGGGTATCGGGCGCAGGCCCTTCAGCCAGGCCCTTCAGCAGCAGATGGACCATGTGAGCGAACACACACATAGAAAACAGTCTATGATTTTATTTCAGAGTCAGTAAATGCACAGGAATAACAAATCGTGACTGTTGATGTTCTTCAGGAAGCGAAGATGTTAATTGCACGTGCGTACAGACTCACGGAGAAACTGCTCCTGGATAACAGGGACAAACTTGTACTGGTGAGTCACATTCAGAGAAATATCACTGATTTATCTCATGCACTTTTAATGTATGTAATGCGTTCGGACTCTTACTATCCAAAGTATGAAATACATGAGGTGGGTGGGTGGGTGGGTGGATGGATGGATGGATGGCAGGTTTGAGTCTCCTAGTTCAAGTGCAGGGAAAATGAGTTTTGGAGAAGAACCACATATGGTTGGAAAAATCAGATGTTCTAATACTTTTGTCCATATACGTTTTATTATCACGTTATTCAGCGATGTTTATAGACTACTCAGCAGTCTTATTAATGAGAATGAAAGATGAAAAACTCACCATGATGATGTTGGTGTTCTAGTTGGCCGACGCGCTCCTCGAGCGAGAAGTGGTGAACTACGATGACATTGAGGCTCTGTTCGGTCCGTCTCCGCACGGCCCCAAAAAGATGATCGCCCCTCAGAGCTGGATCGAAGCAGAGAAGGATAAGCAGGACGTGGGAGATGAGGAGCCTCCTACGCCCCCTAAAGCACGGAGGGAAGAGGAGTACGAGAACCTGGGGCCGAAGTGATCCTCCTACTGTAAATATATACAGAAGTTTGTGGACACCTAGAAAATGCCTATGAGCTTTTCCTATGCTTATTTTGCATTTTGCTCTTCTGGGAAGATGTTCCACTAGATTTTGTGGAGATTTGTGCTAATTCAGCTACAAAGGGTTGTTCATTGTTCCGTAGTGTTGGAGAGCTATAGCAGATCTTCCACTCTAACTCATGTAAAGCAGATCTTCATGGAGCTGGCTTTGAGGCTCCATGAAGCACATGAATTCTGCTCTTACGCATAGAAGAGAAAAGGCTATTTTTTTGAAGATGCATTATAAGGTGAGAGCTGATTGGTCAGTTTTTTTGGGGACGCCTGCAGTGTAATTTTTAATATATAAATGCAGGTTAAAGCAGCCAATGAAAACGTCCCTCTGTTCATCATTTAAAGCACTATTTTATTTATTTTGATGCGATCTGTGAAATTATTGTTCTCGCGGTAGCCGTGATGACGTGTACTCTCTAAAATAAATAAATAAATAAATCAAACGTCCTCGCAGGTTATCAGAGACGTGTCCTGCCAAACCTCACAGATTGTTTTTTTTTTTTTATATATATTTTCCTGTACAAGCGTACGTTCCACTGTAAAGATGTTATTTTTGTGTTGAATAAGTAAAACAGCACCGCCGGTTGCCTTTTTCTTTTATTTTACAAAATGTCACGACAATTCGTAAGAAATAAATATGAAAAGAAAAAAAAGATTCCTTGCACACAAAAAAAAACAACAACATGGTAAAAGAAGGAATAACTGTTTTTTGGGAGTAAAATGTTTTATAAAGCCGTAATGAATAAAGAAACGCTGTCGGAAAAAAACTGCAACTTTATATACAATCGTATAAAAAAAACAAGTATCACAAAATTACTACACAATGTTCAGTGTCCCATTTATCAGAAAAGCATTTCATAGTGCTTTCATTTATAAAAAACAAAAACATGCTTCTAGTTTATTTTTCCATTTTATATATATATATATATATATATATATATATATATATATATATATATATATATATATATATATATATATATATATATATATAATTATTATTTTGCAGTAAAAACCTCGGCTTCTTTCACGCCATTTGTTCATCCAGGGTTTGCAGGTTTCCTCTGGGTTCTCCGGTTTCCTCCGACAATTGATGAAATGATGTTCTACTAGCTTTGGTGGAGATTTGTGGAGATTCATTCAGCCACAATGGTGTTAGAAAAGTTGACATGTGGTGAAGAGGCCTGGGGTGCAGTCAGCGTTCCAGCTCAACATGTCTATTAGGGTTGGAGGTCTTTAGCAGAAGATCTTCTACTCATTTAGGAACAGATTTGAATGAAGGGAAAATTTCATTCTCCAGCATTCAAAGACATTTGCACATGGAGGAGAAGGTAAGAGTTTGGAGAAGAAGCACATGGAGGAGAAGGGAAGAGTTTGGAGAAGAAGCACATGGAGGAGAAGGGAAGAGTTTGGAGAAGAAGCACATGGAGGAGAAGGGAAGAGTTTGAAGAAGAAGCACGTGAAGGAGAAGGGAAGAGTTTGGAGAAGAAGCACATGGAGGAGAAGGGAAGAGTTTGGAGAAGAAGCACATGGAGGAGGAGGGAAGAGTTTGGAGAAGAAGCACATGGAGGAGAAGGGAAGAGTTTGGAGAAGAAGCACATGGAGGAGAAGGAAGAGTTTGGAGAAGCATGGAGGAGAAGGGAAGAGTTTGGAGAAAAGCACATGGAGGAGGAGGGAAGAGTTTGGAGAAGAAGCACATGGAGGAGAAGGGAAGAGTTTGAGAAGAAGCACATGGAGGAGGAGGGAAGAGTTTGGAGAAAAAGCACATGGAGGAGAAGGGAAGAGTTTGGAGAAGCATGTGGAGGAGAAGGGAAGAGTTTGGAGAAGAAGCACATGGAGGAGAAGGGAAGAGTTTGGAGAAGAAGCACATGGAGGAGAAGGGAAGAGTTTGGAGAAGATGCACATGGAGGAGAAGGGAAGAGTTTGGAGAAGAAGCACATGGAGGAGAAGGGAAGAGTTTGGAGAAGAAGCACATGGAGGAGAAGGGAAGAGTTTGAGAAGAAGCACATGGAGGAGAAGGAAGAGTTTGGAGAAGATGCACATGGAGGAGAAGGAAGAGTTTGGAGAAGAAGCACATGGAGGAGAAGGGAAGAGTTTGGAGAAGAAGCACATGGAGGAGAAGGGAAGAGTTTGGAAGAAGCACATGGAGGAGAAGGAAGAGTTTGGAGAAGATGCACATGGAGGAGAAGGGAAGAGTTTGGAGAAGAAGCACATGGAGGAGAAGGGAAGAGTTTGGAGAAGAAGCACATGGAGGAGAAGGGAAGAGTTTGAAGAAGAAGCACATGGAGGAGAAGGGAAGAGTTTGGAGAAGAAGCACAAATGGCTGGAAAAGCCAGGTTCTCACATTTGCAGATAATTAGTGTTAGGAGCTCTGAATCCTAAAAGGAAAAATGGTTCTTTTTACATCTCTCTCTTATTATAATGCACTTTCCTTTTTAAAAGAATGTAAAAGCACCATCATGGCAGCGTTGTGAAATAACTCGCTGATCCGTAACGGCGCTGTGGGAGAAAAAAAATGGCTCATGCCGTCTCTCACTTGACAGCATTGAACTTTTAAAAGAACACCCTGGAGGCCAATTTGAGAAGCTTCTGCAGGTTCGATGATCCACACACACACACACACACATTCCCATCCTCATCAGTAGTGCCTACATCACAGAGCCCTTAATGCGTACAGTGGGGAATGTGGGAATGATGTTGAAACACTTTCTCCTGGAGTTTTGGTTAAGGAGATACATATATATATATATATATATAAATAGAAAAAACATGTGCTTTGAGAAAAAAAAAGAAATCTTGTGTAGGCACAGATGCTATGAGGATGACTAGCGCGGGTCGTACATGTTAGCCAGTTTCTTGAAGCGCGGTCCCCAGTCGTTAAGGTAGTCGTAGTCCTGGTCTTCGTCTGAGCCACAGGAAGCGATGGAGCTCAGGCTGCCCGCGAGAGAAGCGTTTCCTTCGAAGTCGTAGATCAGAGCCGTGTCGAAAGGAGGCACGTTGGGGTCGTTGTCTGCAACGTCCAGGCACTGCAGAGAAGAAATGATAAGCGGCTCTGTGATCTCACATGCATACTAATGGTAGTCAGAAGAACATAAGAAGGAAGAGAGAAATTCGAATAAATAAATAAATGATCATTAAAACCTTTAATTATAATAAAATGTCATTGTATTAACTTTTCATTCACAGGGTTTTCAGTTTATTTTATTTATTTATTATAATTTTTTATTATAATTTTTTTTTTTTACACATAATCCTGACTCGTTTTGTTCTAGTTTGTGTTTGTGTAGCATAGGATCGGTATGCGCTCCTTTTCGAACATCTTATTCCACCTTTAGTCCTCGTTTGCTCTTCTAGTAACCTCCACTTTTCTGGGAAGATGTTCCACTAGATTGTGTGGAGGTTTCATTTGGCTAAAATTCATTCATTCATTGTTCAATAGGGTTGGAGCTCCATAGCAGGAGATCTTCGACTCCAACTAATGTAAACCCATGGAGCTGGCTTGAACTAGGAGAGCTGGATCTACTAAGATCAAGCGAAGGGAGAAGTTCATCCACCTCATCCAAAGAAATCCTATACAAATGTGTGCCTTAAAGTTTGTGGTAACAGTTTGGAGAAAAAGGACCACATATGGGTGGAAAAGTCTGCTGTCCCAATACTTTTGAATGCTTCATGCGCACCTTTAAAAGGAAATGAAATAGAAAACAAAACGAAAAAACCCTATAATAACAATCTCTCTTATTGCCTTTTTTAATTGACATTTTTTTTACCCTTTTTTTTAATTTATGAAGAATTTATTCTCACGTACATCACTGATGAAATCTTCAATGTCGGTAGGTTCTCCTTTAGGTTTGCGTGGGTACGCAGGTGAAGGTAAGTTGTACGGAGCATCTTTCCGGAGTGGCTGCTTCCATTTAGGATGACCGGATCCTGGTGGACTGAAGGATTCCGGAGGAGGAACCATGTGATTCGGGGTCCTCAGGAGATCAATGTTGAAGGCATCCTGAAAGAGAAGAAACCAGAGTGATTTCTGTCTGTTAATGTGCACAAGCTGGACACAGTATAACAGTCTAAAACCATCCTGGATCTGATATGGGTTTAGTAAATGATATAGAACATAAACATAACATGGATAATCCTTACAACATAAAGAAAAGTGGGTAAGACCACTCAAGTGATGGAAAAGTCCAAAGTCCAGGGCTGTGATGCCAAAACAATTGAATTATTATTGAAACGCAAAGCTGAGTAAATAAATACGACTGAGAAATCACAGTCTGAACCTTCTGAACCAGACATTCAATTAAATTCAATTCAGTTTTATTTGTGTTGCGTTTTTAATAATGAATATTGTCTTGAAGCTGCTTTACAGAGGTTATAATATATACAGTAATTAGTGTAAGTATATCCCTTATGAGTGAACATTTAAAATGTGGCAGGGAAATACCCTGAGATGGGATTCGGTAGAAAACTTGAGAAGAACCAGACTCAAAAGTGAACCCATTCCATCTGAGTGGCACCAAATGACCACATTTCCCTTTTAATACAAGCGTTTCTTTTATTCGCCGCCATCTTTTTATCCAACATGTGACTTTGGTTCTTCTCTTAACCAATTCCCAACATGCCTCCATTGAGACACATCCCTGCATGCAGATCATCTATCAGTACTGTGCATTACTTCAGATGCAAAACAATTCATTAACATTTGTTTGTTTACTTAACTGTAGTGTTATAAAACTGTCTCAAGACCATTTTCTGAAGGTCTGATCTCGGTCTGAACGGATTTAATCTCAATCTTGCATCATAAAATTAAGATGAATTTATTTCAAGACTGGTCAAGAACATTACTGCTGGGATTTCACTAAATTGCAGATGCATTGTCTGATTTATTTGTTAACATCATTAATGTGATTAGAATTAAAACCTTATGCTTCAAACACAACCAGTGTTCAGTTTCTAATTCGGTTTCTTTTGGTGCTGGGGTGCGGGTCAGAAATAAACATGGGATTGTAAAACAGAACTAATATGAAATCTTGAGATCTTTTTCATAACATCTGATATAATAAAGCCACAGCACAAGCACAAGAGAGCTGTTTTAAGGGATATGAGAAAAAGTAAAAAAAAAAAAAAACAGGAAGTCCATATGAATTGACTTTTAGACAACTGAATTTAAAATTCGACATTTTAGACGCCAAAAAAAATAGCTCCAAACAAATCCATAAAAAAACCAACCTGCGTTTATTTGAAATATGAAACATCTTGTGTGTAGATAACTCTCTTAATGACTGTTCATGCATCAATATTAAACATACATTGAATTATTACTGTATTAATACTATTATCTGATCTTTTTATGTAAATTAAATTATCATAGATTTCAATATATCTGGGGTATTTACAGCTTTTCTGCATTTTTAATGTTGAACATTTTTGTGTGCACAGAAATGATATTGGTGGATGATAAATTATGAAAAGCATTGAATAAAGATGTTTATTTCAGTTCTTGAATGTGGTTTTCTCTTTTATTTGGCTCATAGAAATAAAAGGAGAATTCCTACCTATAAAATTCACCTCTGCAATGACTTTTTATTATTAGCATTTTATTACAACTTTTAATCGTAAGGGTTACGTTGCTATTTTGGTATTTAAAGAGGTCTTGATCGCTTATTGTTTTAGTCCTGGTTCTGATTTTTAAGCCCTGATTTAAGTGGTGATTTAAGTGGTCTTGACAACAATACTATATAACTGTATTTGGTAAAATACAATTAAAATTCAATAAAAATGCTATAAAAAATAAATCGTGTACACTTGTGATCACTGTGCTTTAGATTCTGGTAACATCTTAATCATAATGCAGATTTACTGATTTGATTGGTTAGAATGAGAAATAAAAAATACCACAATATTTTCTCCTCTGAGGCGTCTGAACCCTCAAAAAGAGAAAACACAGCTATGAAGGCTAATTAGCAAAACAGTCTACAGTTAGCATCTTAACTCGGTAATACAATAAAACCAATAATAACTAGCTGTTTTTACAAATGTTTGAGATCGGCTTCCAAACATTAGGTAGACAATAATCTCCCTTATGAATGCTAAAACTGTTTAGCGAGTAACTAGCAGCATTAATGCTAAGCCAGCAACAGCTGTATGTTTGATTATGGAGGAAAAAGGGTTCATTAGAAACTAAAATTAGCTTCCAAATTAGATTGAAAACAGTAAAAATCTATGAATGAACATGTTAATTAATAGCATTAACTTTAATCACACTATAAAGTCTCAGAGTTTTTTTTCCTCATTACTGTTCATTAGGGATCGCTCATTAGGTACACACTTTTAGGGATGAATGTTTTATATGAGCATTTTAATGCTATGCATTTCAATAAATCTGCTTTGTGACAATGTATACTGTAAAAAAACACATGCTATACAAATAAAACTAGATTGAAAGTATTTTTTAAGGACTAAGGTGCCATTTTGAAAGCTATTTAAAAAACTATGACTTTTGAATGCCTTTGTGGTTGTTATTAGAAGACTGAAATGTGTCAGCTGCATGAATTCCCCAGGCTAATTCAGAGCTTCTCTGTGCCATACATGGTGTGTATCGGTGTTTCCCACAGACTCACCACACACCAGCTGCTGCTCTCCACTCCCTCGGTCTGCCTCACCCCAAACATACCGCACAGTGGGCTGTTTTACACATTTTCATGCTCACACACACACAAATCCATAAATACATTATATGGCCAAAAACTATAAGGACACCTGACTTTCAGAGCCATATGTAGTTCTTCTCTAAACTTTACTAGAAAGTTGGAGGTACAGAACTGTTCAGGACGTCTTTGGATGCGGTTGTATGAAATGTTCCCAATGTACAGAGCCAGTTTAATGAAAATATGCTTTACATGGGTTGAAGAGGAACATCTACTGTAGAGAGCATTGACCTTCAACCTTATTAAACAACGAATGTGAACGCTGACTGCACCACCAGGCCTCCTCACCTCATCTACATCAGTACCTGACATTACTCACCAGAAGTGTGGAGGTTATTATAATAGCAACTGGAGACTAAATGTGGAATGAATTCAAAAAAGAAGCACCTATGATCAGGTGTCCATAAAATTTTGTTCAAATTGGTTTGTTAATCCTCACCTCGTCTTCCTCTCCCCCGCCCTGCTCATCGTAGTTCAGTACATTGTCACGTATGTCATCGTCTGATTCTCCAATCAGCAGACCTCCTCCCTTTTTAACACCACGCCTGGTGCAGCTCCTCATGGCCACAGCAAGGAGCAACAACACTGAGCAACACACACACACACACACACACACACACACACACACACACACACACACACACACACACATATATATATCTATATTTGATGTAACCGCTTTCTGATAGAGTGTAATGGTACATGTATTCCTTTTAATGTGCGGAACATAGTTAATTTATATTTTGTTTCCTCAGGAACGTATTAAGTGGCGGACCACAAGTTTGTTAAGTCACTGCCTGGCACTTTAAGCACATTTTTTTTACAATTATTATTAATCTTGAAAACATACACAACAATGCCAAGGATATAAAAAAGAAACTCGAGTTATTGCAGTGTCACAGGGGCTACTCAGTCAGTACTGGAAATACGATTTGTTTTGCGCATGCATATGTAAAATATTCTAATTGTTTATCTAAATGTCAATATGTTAAATATTCTATTTGAAATATGTTAAATATGCAGGTTAAAGAATCTATAGCGTTATCGTTAACCGATAACCAGGAAGAGTCTGGCAGCTAATGTTAGCGCTATGGATTCTTTAACATTTTATATCCAGTTTCAAGAATTTCTCTCAAAAGGAGAAAATCCAGACAATTCCAGTTAAGTAGAACATATGTTACACACACACACTTATAAACACATCTGTATTACCCAAATGGGGTCTAACAAATGTCAACATTTTCATATAATTTTTCTGTTTATTGAATTTTATTTAATCAATTTAATTTGTGCCAATTTAATTGATTACTCAATTTAATTAATATAATAAAAAGTGTATTGCATTATTTTGACGTTTTTTTATTTTTTAGCAAATATTATATTATTTTACCAAGCAGGAATTTTATTAAAACATGTTTTTAAGTGTTAAAATGTTGATAATCACATATTAATAATAATAAAATGCGTTAAATAAAACGAAAAGCAGTTTGATGTTTTGCATTTCTGAACCGTAACTGAACCGAAATCGACCCGAACTGTGATTTATAAACCGAGGTACGTCCCGAACCGAGGATTTTGTGTAGCGTTACACTCTTACTTTCAGATATATTTTTTTTTAACTACAATAAATAAATGCACTCATGACTTCATCTCAGCCTCAAGAAAAAAAAAAAAAAAAAACTTACATATTAGAAGAGCAACACTGGCCATGATGATCATAAGAGCGATAAAGCTGATTCCCGCTCTAGTTCCAAAAATGGCCGCCGCTGTGGCGCTCATACATTGTCCAACCCTATCGCATGGACACACTGTCACGTTCACCAATGCGTTGGAGGAGAGAGAAGGAGAACCCGAGTCTGATACAGTGATCGGGATGGAGAACTCCCCCTGATCTATATCTATCACAGGCTGCAGCATGGCGTGAGTCTCTGCACAGGACAGAAAAGCAGACATGGCAGTTTTAACATTAAGAGGGTTACAGTGTTGGACAGTAATAAAGTTAATGTCATTTGTTACTGTACTTAAGTAGTTTTTTCGTGTATCTGTATTAATTTCCATTCGAAAATTAAAACGTAACTGGTGAAACACGCAGCGAGTCACCAATCAGGATCGAGCGCACGCTCTGTTTTACACGTGTTCTGATCGGCGCTCGGTGCATCTACTGATCACCAACATACAGTTCAGCATCAGTTCAACATCAAGCAGAACATTTAGAGAGGAATAAATGATGAAGAAACTCCAGACTCGAACTCGCAACAACACACGTGACCTCATTTACATGATTCACATTCGAGTCTTTTCACATAAACTTGATTTGATTAAAAGTTTTGTGACTGAAATGATAATAGGAAAATGACAGCCATAATAAAACATAGTACTTTGGATACTTAAGTACATTTGAAGGCTTTTTAAAGGGACACTTTTACTTTTATTGGAGGAATATTTTACAGAGTAGATCTTTACTTTAATTATTTGTCCACTTCGTCCACCGCTGGTTTTCAAGAATTTGTTTTGGCAAAAATAATTGAACAATGTGGACAAAGGCAACCTTTCTAAGAGTCACTAATGGTTTCAACCTGAAGAACACCAAGCACTAGAGCTCACAGACGTCTGAGGTTTGCTGCACTTGATTAGGAACTCTAAAATGGATGGATGGAGGGATTGT
>NC_060909.1:1303791-1313791 GCF_014805685.1 Silurus meridionalis
GTGTGTGTGTGTGTGTGTGTGTGTGTTACATTTCTTTCTTGCTTTTGCTTCATGTTAATTACCTGGACCAGGTTTTCAGGGACCTGCTTGCTGTTCTCAGAAACACGGATGGGTGGAATGATCCAGTCTCTCTTTACTCGGCTCAGACCTGGAGTCTTCACTCTCCAGGGATACAGAACATCTGGGTTCAGGTTATGGCTCCTCACCTGGGGGCTGCACATAACCTGCAGCGGAGGTGGGATTTTTTTTTAGGCTGAACATAATCAACTGAACACACCAACACATGCAAGATGTAACCCCTGAAAGTGAACATGAAGCATGGCTAATGTGGAATCCAGCAAGTGAAAGCTCTCTTGCTCTATCCTGCTGTTACACACACACACACACACACACACACACACACACACACACACACACACACACACACACACACACACACAGACACTTGGCACAGCTGTCTTCCAGAGGAATAAGCTCCCTTTACCAACCCATGGCATGCACACTGATACACCGATACACACATTATTAGCCTGCATGTTCAACGCTTTGAACTCACACCTGAACTCCTTCCAACCAATCACAATCCACTATTCACACCCGAACTCTTCCCAGCCAATCACAATCCACTATTCACACCCGAACTCTTCCCAGCCAATCACAATCCACTATTCACACCCGAACTCTTCCCAGCCAATCACAATCCACTATTCACACCCGAGCTCTTCCCAGCCAATCACAATCCACTATTCACACCCGAACTCTTCCCAGCCAATCACAATCCAGTATTTACACCAGAACTCCTTTCAGCCAATCACAATCCACTATTCACATTTTTTAGGGGATAAAGCTGTAATAAAAAGTCCTCTATTTTCACTTGAAGGTCAAAGACCCCAGGAGTGGAGTGGAGAAGTCATGGAGGAAACTCAGCACTGAGAAACAGGAGCTATATATGCTAATTATTGTGTAACTCTTGCCTTCATCTTGTGTTAAAATCCTTAATTAATCAATTGCTATCCATTAAAATTGTTTTAATGTTCGCAAGTCCATTGCAGGGCTGTATCTCACACCACTCTCACACTCATTCACCCCTATGAACATTTTAAAGTCACCTACTAGCATTTTCCCCCAGAATGTAGGAGGAAACCCATGTGACCAAGTTTAGAACATGCAATACTCCCACACAGACAGTAACTCAGAGCTCAGGACTGAACCTGCAACTCCGTGGTCCCTTTACAGAAACATTATGAATCTAACTTGCTATGGTTTGGAGCCATAATGACACAAATTCTCTCGTATACTGCTCCCCCTATAACAGCTGTGACTATAATAGTTTAAGCTAGTGCCGTTGAATGGAACTTCTGGCACTACGGCATGCCTGAGAGCCTCGGCTACAGAATGGCAGTCATGCTAAACACTCACATGCACGGAGTTTGAGCGATCTAATCTTAGCACATCCTGCATTCTTTTGTGCTCTTGTGCATCGTTTGGCAGAACCCACAAACATCAGCATGGCTTCTAGGTGACTCTACATTACAATTGTTGGCATCATTAAGAATGAATTACGATCTACTAGATACTAGTAACTATTTGGGTGGTACACTTTGGTGGTCTGCTGATGTGTTTAACAGTACAGGAATTAGCTACTTTGCAATTTTATCAATTAACCATGCCCTTTAGGCACAGGGACAGGCCACACTTGCTCACTTTCCTTAAGAGTTTATTGCCCGGTCAAGCCTGTAACTCAGATTCCTTACAGCCTGTAATGTGACCCCGTGACCAGCAGAAGTGTTTGAACAGTTGTAGGTAAGGATGAGGGGGGGAGCATGTTATTTTCCCACCAGTTGTTATGCTTTTTTGGCGGATACAAAATCTCCCATCACCTGCCTCACCTGAATAATTGAAAACTGATAAGAATGAATGAAGGCGAATTTACTGAATTATTTCCTGTTTTATAGATACATTTTATAATTTCTTGATCCTAGAAAATGCACAAAAGCTTCTTAAATATTTTCAGTATAATTTTAACCAGTGACTTTACTTCGGTTTAGTGCATTCCTAATATTAGCAGCAAAACTCTTTAATACGTCATCATTTAAGACTTACATCAGGGGTCCCCAAACTACGGCTTCTAGATATGATATGAGAATGTTTTACTCATATAATATGTTTATTTACTTCAAAAATGTTCCTTAGTTATTAATAGAGGTCGAGACATCGATAGTTGTCACTGCAAATATTGACAAAAATCCCCACCGATAGTTTTTCCGGCTTCTGGTCAATGGTCTTTATAAAAGCGGCCTCTAGAGGCGAATCATTGATCACACATTAATCCAGAGCGATTTTTATCTTATTTATGCAACCGAGCAGTTAAAGAATAAGGATTTTGATTAGATTCCCAGCAATGGCAGCTTGGAAGTGCTGGGATTTTATTTCCCAACCTTTTAATCAGAAGTCTTAACCACTAAATTGTTTCAAAATGTATAGTTTTCTTTCTCAGTTTGGACTGATCTCAGGTTTGCGCCAGTGCTCTTGTGCCAGATGGGATTGGTGTGAAATGTAATTTCAGTTTGGCTTTACATTTTTAAGATCTCCCAGTCACTTTGCAGGTCCACACCCTGCTCTGGACAGCAGGTCTCTTCTGGAGCCTCCAAAAAAAATTTTTTTTGTGAACTTGGTGAGCTTGTGCATTCATTCAACTGTAAATGTTGAATATTTTATGGAAAATCATATAAGCACTATAATTCATTTCTCGATATACACTGTGTTACAGTTTTTTTTTGCAGAATCTCTGTTTTCCGTTGTTTCAGAGCTGGAGAAGTTCTGATACAGCTAAACAGACTGATACACATTATAGTATTCCGCAGCAGTGCGGATGATAAAGGATTTGCTAATGAAGCAGCATTCAATCACAACCTGTCTGACTATAATGGATTTAATCTTCTCTAGCAGTGTTTTGCTCCAAACCTGATTTAGATTGCACTGACCTTGAATCATGTCGGCTTTGTAGAATTAAATGTAATGACTGACTTGAAAAAGCTTCTGGCTTGCTGCCTAAGAGATGTGCCCAGATCCTGCCTCAGCCTCTCTGTGACTATGTGCCAGCCTACCAGTCTTGCTGACGCCTTCTTGCTGATACAGAATACAGTGAATGAAAGCTTATCACATGGCACATGGGGTCTGCTTTAAGACGAACTGGCCTTCATCCCAGACATAGTGACTGGCACTGGAATGGGCTTCAATGTCCAGGGGATACCTGACATTAGTTTATTTATATGCAATTACAGTGAGGTCGAAGTGGGAACACAGTATCAACCTTAGAACTTCCTTCATAAACAATGCTGTGAATAAATAACCAAAACACACGAGTTTCCCCTTCCACTTATCATCAGAAGTTAATTGAATGCACATTGTCTTGCATTTAACCTCGTTCACCTCAAGAGTCTGGCGTTCCAAAAGGAATGCATTTGCGACTGCCAAAAGGATGTAAGTCTTATAAAATATGCACCTGAGCATGCTATTTTTCAACATTCAATTCCACATGTAGTTCCCATTTGCTGGTATAATAACCTCCACTCTTCTGGGAAGATGTTTAGTCTTTTTGTGCTAATTCAGAAACAAGGGCATTAATAAAGTCAGGTACTGATGTAGGTGAAAAGGTGAGGAGTGTTCACATTCATCCCCAAGGTGTTCAGTAGTGTTTATAGCTCTATAGATCTTCCACTCCAACCCATGTAAAGCAGATCTTCATGGAGCTGGCTTTGTGCACAAGGTCATCATCAGCTCGAACAGGTTTGATCTATAAGATCTATAAGACAAGCTTTGCACTTTCTTACTAACAGGATGTCTTGACATCAACATAAGTGCTGGAATGACCATTTATAGCTGCTATAACGTAAGTGATAACAGAAACCAGCTTGTTCTGCGCATTTATTAGGAACATTTCGACTTGGAGTGAAAACACCGTATCACTGTATTGCTGATTACTTTCCTAGAGCAGCATGCCCTCGCATCTACCAGCAACTCTATTTCCTCACGGTCCATCTCGGGTGTCACTGCAGACAAGATGTGTCAAATATCAATGCCTACTGAATGTGTTTCTGTTCTGTGGGCATCTTAAAAAGCTGAACTGTGACCTACATATTAACTGAGCGTTTTCTGGTGGTTGTGTTTGAGAAAAAGAAAAAGGAATTTATTTATTTAATATCAAGATTTTATTTGAATTGCTGCCTAAAATTCAAATCCTGTTTTCAATGTGGCCTTATTGCATGTATTTATTTGTTTTATACATTTTCTTCATTTTATGATTACCTGGTGTCGTCATCGTTTCATATATATATATATATATATATATATATATATATATATATATATATATATATATATATATATATATATATATATAAATTTTTTTTAAAATTATTAATTAATTATTTTTTTTAAATGACTAATGTTGAAATTAGAAGGTTTATCCTGCCTCTTATTAATTAATTCCAGCTTGAATTCATAGTCCTGTGACTGGAAAACAAGTCATCAATGTCCTTTACCAGATCACAAACCAGTGTACACCAGATACCGATTCACCACGTAGGAAGTGGGTTGAGATGCGCCATAGAATAAAGCAACTATTGTTATCTTTCTTTAAAAAATACACTCATTTTTAAGAAGATTTGTGAGAGTGGTTTTCTCTCTGCCAGCTGCCCTGATGAATTATGTTCCTGTAGAGTAAAGATGATTCCCAGTGAGGAGCCTAAAACACAGTCAGGATTTCCATCTTCTAAGAAGTTTCTTCTTCT
This sequence comes from Silurus meridionalis, assembly GCF_014805685.1. Lineage (NCBI taxonomy): Eukaryota > Metazoa > Chordata > Actinopteri > Siluriformes > Siluridae > Silurus > Silurus meridionalis. Next base: position 1,308,585 of record NC_060909.1, read on the forward strand.
CAACGCACTATTTCTAGGTGGTGTCCATGCTTCACTACGACACATTTCTGATCTTTATCATCATCATCCGTTATGGGGAGTTGCCATGTTAAAAAATGTGTAGCTGGCATATTATGGTCAGCACTTCTCTGAGAATCCACCAGCAGGACTCTTCTCATGATGCCATTGAACTGATACATTATTGGTTATAAGATCAGCTTTCTGCGACGCCTCCAGAAGAGAGCCATATTCAATATTCATCAGAAGTCTGGCACAACGTTCGCTTCGAGACTGTGTGAGGGAAGAGATTTGCCCTGTAAATCTAAACCTTCCAGCTGTCTGGAGTGACTGTTTCCAGTGAGCATGAGCTCAACACTGGCTGCTTTATAGAGCGATTTGTCCACGATTTCACGGTCACTGGGGGCTGGCTTTCCCTTTCCGCAGTCAGGATTACTGCGAAGGACAACCGGCATCGAGTAAACGCATTTGGGAACAGCTGCCGTTCGTCATCACTGGCTCTCAAAAAGCCTTCACTGTACAGACACATGGAAAAGCCAGTCAACTTTTTTAGTCCACAAAAATGGTGTTTCCTTCTCAGATTGGTTGCTTTGCGAAGGAACAGGAGCCATTCCTGAACTGTGAGGGAATTTTCTGAACATGAAGAGACCATGTTAACACTCCCAGGTGTTATACTTGACCAATCTTCATAACCAGAAGCTTCATGATCAAAGAAAGAATGCAGAAGGATGGCAAAGTAATACATGTAATACAGTAGGACATGTTTGAACCGAATAGGTGAAAATGCTGAGTAACTGGTCAGCGATACGGAAGGCTCAAGCGTATCATATGATGGCCTTCCCAATGTTGGAATGCTTTGAAGTATTTTTGCCACATGACCATTCACATGTTGTGTAAATAAAATAGAACTTGCAAAGATACGCCATGATTCATTACCGTACCTCTCATGGATCAACTATGGGGTGGAGTTTACTAAAAATTTTGGAAAAATTACGCCATCCCAGTAAACAAACAAATTTGTTTATTACTCCTCCTAATCGTCACAATATGCTGTGCTGCTCATTTGTTTTTCTATCAATTGTTCCTGATTTGTTTATCCAATCAAAGATGGCGTCCTCAGAAGATCTTTCATTTCCTTTACTGCGAATGCAAACAATTCTATTAACTTTGGGATTGATGTCCATGTGTTTATCTTCACATGATTATTATTTGTTTCTTTATTGCACATTTGTTCTGCAATGCTGACAAGCTCAAACCCAAATCATAAAACCTGCTGTTGCTATCCCTGATTAGCTGTCATCGTGCTTTTAATCAGGAACGTTGCATATTTGGGTTGACCACCTTCACAGTTTGAGACTGCTAGGCAGCGAAAGGCTGACGTCAGGTCGCCAAACTCAAAACAAAGGAAGTTAATAATCCATTACTCTGACATGAGCTGTAATGTGTCGCTATAGACGAGTTGAGCAGCTGTGGCCTGAGGCTACGAGCACCTCCTAAACTTTACATTACCATATCCATTTCAAATGAGCCCACTTCAATAACATTATTGTTCGGCTTATGGAGTTACTTCAGCTCAATTGAAAGTGGGACATACAATTGTTAGTAAGAAATCCAAAGACAGTGAGCTTCATAAAAGCAATTGTGTATAAACGTATAACTTGCGAATTCATGCATCATGGCTTAATTGATCAGCACCAAAAACTAGATCGTGTTTAACCTCAACACGAAAGTAAATAAGATTCTTACCTGATCCAAGGATGCCACCCACAGCACACAAACTCCCACCAGCAGCTTGTCTGTCATTTTCTTATCTACGGCCTTCAGACCTCAGGTGCTTTTCTGTGTCTCTGGATCTCCAAGAAAGAACCGTCCAGGGCAACAGTGTGGTTACTTTTCTGGATAAGGATGAGTAAACCCTGCTGAACCCCTCAGTCGGACTCTTTCCCTCTCTCTTTCTTTCTCTCTTGACTGTGTGTTAGGGATATGAGTGACAGCACATGTGGTGGACTTGCCTGAGGAGGCGGTAATCCTAGCCCCCCTTCAGATCTCCAGGCTTGGACACACCCCAAAGTTTTTAGCCTACAAAGTTTAGACCATGCCATGAAACCTGCTTATGGAACTCCTAAAAAAAATGTGGACTATTAAACACTTTTATTAGTTACAGTTTGTCTCGGTTGCTTTGGAGCGTTTCTCAGATCAGAAATAAAAACTTCTCAAAACTACTCGTTCAGCCTCCAGATCGTCATCGCTTGTGCACATACTGTAATTAAAGCAATTTTTAACAAATTGCAAATTCTTTGGTGCATTTATTTTAATGGATTGTGTACGAGTGTCTGCTGTTTCCCACATTATTAATTATTTATGTTCATGTTGATTAAAATATATTAAACTGGTTTCATCTGAATAGTTTTAACCCCCAAAACATTCAGGAATCAGTTGATTGTAAAAGTCTTTAAATGCAAAATGTTTAAACGAGTTTTCATCGTCTGTGAGTCTTAAACTTCTATTCTATTCTTTTCTTTGTGAATGTGTTGAATTGATGAAATGTGCAGATGAATCTTGAACGTCACTAATGAAGGCGAGTGAACGGCATCAGATCAACCAATGACCAACAAGTTCTCTAAAACAGGTCAAAGGTGAATCTCGTGAACCTTCAATTAGCGACAAACAGCAAAACACACAATTATAATTTCTGAAGAACCAGGAAACGAACAAACACTAATACAGTAGAGTAAAAGTGTGAATCCTGTCCGGTGTCTTACAATCAATAATAAATCAAATATACAATCAAATAAACACATTTGTGCTGCTGAAACTCAGAGATTTCAAACAGAAGAAATTCAGACCTTCTGCATTTTCACTCCAAACTGTAGTTTATATCAGGAAACCCTTTTAATTTGTGAACAATGACATAAGGACGTGTTAAAAAATGGCGCTAAAACCTTCCTGGACTTGATTCTCGTCACCTAGAATTATTCGAATAAAATTATATTTAATAATCATGAAATACATTACAAAACAACTTAGATAGAAAAAGAGGAAACGTCGGTGAAGAGTCAGAGCAGATGGCTGAGCAATGCAGAGCAATGTGGAAGGTCAGATTTCAGCAGCCACATCATACCTTCTGACCCTGACCTCCTCATTACCATCGACCACCTGTGTCTCAGCTTAACCTTTGTCCCAACTTCACATGGACATCCATGATAAGCACATATTTAGAAAAAGGTTCTGATCTTCAATGCCATTGTTTGTGATGAGTGATTGCTCTGTTTCATGATGGTTTTTTTGACCTGAAGAAGAATCATTTACACTTAAACCTCATTTTATTGTTCTTACAATATATCAGTTCCATTTTCTGGACCAGGAAGTTACAATTGTGTGTCATGTTTCAGCGCAGGCTGGTAGAGTTACGGTAGAGACTGTACACCATTTTTTGGAAGATGGAATTGCTCTGATAGGGTTTAGGACATCATTATGTTTATCAACTTCTCACAAGTTTATATTCGATCAATAAACTGGATTACAGTTGTGTGTTTTTTCAGTTGCTTTGGAGAATTTCTCAAATCATCCTTAATATTTGCGAACACAGTAAATGCATTTCTTGATTCAATTTGTAGAATTATTCTTATCCTCGGTTTTCTTTCAGAGTTAAACTTAAACTTATTACCTACTGCACCTTCTGTACATTAGTATTTCATTCTTAGTATTTGATAACCAGTAAGTGCATTTTCAAAGCAATGTGTACAAACAGCACAACACACAACAGTCTGTACTTTTCTCAGAATCCTTAGTTCATCTCTTTAAATTATGTTTCTGTGTGAATGAACATCTCATTCCCATCAGAAAAACACGTCCTTATGTCATTGTTCACAAATAAGATCTTCAAAATGTTTCAGAGTTTCCTGATATAAACTACAGTTTGGATTGAAAATGCAGAAGGTCTGAATTTCTTCTGTTTGAAATCTCTGAGTTTCAGCAGCACAAATGTGTTTATTTGATTGTATATTTGATTTATTATTGATTGTAAGACACCGGACAGGATTCACACTTTTACTCTACTGTATTAGTGTTTGTTCGTTTCCTGGTTCTTCAGAAATTATAATTGTGTGTTTTGCTGTTTGTCGCTAATTGAAGGTTCACGAGATTCACCTTTGACCTGTTTTAGAGAACTTGTTGGTCATTGGTTGATCTGATGCCGTTCACTCGCCTTCATTAGTGACGTTCAAGATTCATCTGCACATTTCATCAATTCAACACATTCACAAAGAAAAGAATAGAATAGAAGTTTAAGACTCACAGACGATGAAAACTCGTTTAAACATTTTGCATTTAAAGACTTTTACAATCAACTGATTCCTGAATGTTTTGGGGGTTAAAACTATTCAGATGAAACCAGTTTAATATATTTTAATCAACATGAACATAAATAATTAATAATGTGGGAAACAGCAGACACTCGTACACAATCCATTAAAATAAATGCACCAAAGAATTTGCAATTTGTTAAAAATTGCTTTTATTACAGTATGTGCATAAGCGATGATGATCTGGAGGCTGAACGAGTAGTTTTGAGAAGTTTTTATTTCTGATCTGAGAAACGCCACAATGCAAGAAAGAAATCAATTTACACATTTATTGTTATTTTACGGCTTTAAATATACTCTTAATAGTCATTCTTTAACTTAGTCGTGATGCAGGTGAAAAATTAATTTAAATATAAAAAATCTCCATGTGCATGATGTATTGTATTAAAAAATCTACTGTATATATAAATTCTTACACACTAAGCAGTGACTATGTATTAGTACTAATCAAAAGATTGTTTACACCCAGTTCCCCGATTCATCTGGTCAAATATGTCCTTCATGTTCTCGCCCTGATTTGATATCATCCAGTTCTAACAAAAGTAACTTCAAAAAGGTTCAGGAGCATCACAACCAAGTTTCAGAGGTTGCGTTCTTCATATGGAGTCCTGATGTTCAGACCAATTGGAATTCTGTTGTCACACAGGGTTCTTCAGACCTTCACCTCACCGTGATTTATGACCTACTGTAGGTGCCTGAACACACAGCATTCTCTCGTTCACATGTACAAACAAAATCTCATGAAAAATGAGATCCATCGTGCAAACGCTTTCCTGTGTTTCCTATAAATAATATGATTGAGTATTTGTGTGTGTGTGTGTGTGTGTGTGTGTGTGTGTGTGTGTG
>NC_060909.1:1318791-1338791 GCF_014805685.1 Silurus meridionalis
AAGTGTCTTCACAGTGTCTCTATAGTGTCCCAATAATGTCTCCACGTTGTGTCTCTATAATGTCTCCATAGTGTCTCCACAGTGTCTCTATAGTGTCTCTACAGAGTCTCCATAGTGTCTCCTCAGTGACAGGTCACCAATCAGCTGCATCTTGATTGGACAGGGAGTGAAACATTCTATTCTATCTTATCCTCCACATCCCAAAATAAACCACTGTATTTGTTATTTTAAAAATACCACAAAAAAATCGATTGACCTGATTGATCTGTTCTTCATCATTACACACTCAGTTGATTAAGTAAACAATGTTTGATAGCAACAGCATTTCTCTGGCGGAGTCACGCAATGAATCTGACACACGCAACCAGTTAACAGATTAAATATTTCCATACGTGTCCCTGTGATGCTTCTGATGAAGTTTAGTTTTAAAGTAACAAGCAGTTTAATGTGGAACAGTTTGTAAATTAATCATAATTGTATCCTAATTTAGTTACTTGGTGTTTGGTAACACATCAGTAACACCGACTCAATAACAAACAAGTCCTTCATAAGAACACAACTGATGGCACCTGCAGTTTTAGCAACATGTTTCTAATTCATTATTTGATTGTTAATCATAAATATAATAATATATTGTGTATCAGGCAGTCGTTCATGCAGTTTTCTGCAATTAGGGTTCAATATTCAGCAATCAAATATTTATTTATTGATCATTGGACGTCTTTTTAAAAGCTGGCAGCTGCAGATACATTTTCTGTTCTGATCTCAACAAGTCTGAGCAAAATACAGAGTAGGAACCAATCAGAGGCTGCATTTTTATGATGTCATCATGTAGAACTTCTTACAAAGAATTTGACAGTATTTTAAAACCACAAAAATACAAAACATCAAAATATTTTGATACAAATTATGCCATCCTATTTAATATTTAAAATACGTATTTAAAATTCATGCACACACACACACACACACACACACACACACACACACACACACAGACACACACACACACAACATGATTTTGTATGTGTGTGAGGTACAGAGGACATTGAGAAACACTCGACTGTTGGTTGTATTTGTGCGTGTGTGTGTGTGTGTGTGTATGTGTGCGTGTGTGTGTGTGCGCGTGATGGACAGAGGACAGTGAGGGACACTCGGCTGTTGGTTGTGTTTGGGACACCAAATGTGTGTGTGTGTGTGTGTGTGTGTGTGTGTGTGTGTGTGTGTGTGTGTGTGTGTGTGTGTGTGCGTGTCATGGACAGAGGACAGTAAGGGGCACTCGGTTGTTGGTTGTGTTTGGGACACCAGATGTGTGTGTGTGTGTGTGTGTGTGTGTGTGTGTGTGTGTGTGTGTGTGTGCGTGATGGACAGAGGACAGTGAGGGACACTCGGCTGTTGGTTGTGTTTGGGACACTAGTAGGTGTGTGTGTGTATGTGTGTGTGTGTGTGTGTGTGTGTGTGTGTGTGTGTGTGTGTGTGTGTGTGTGATGGACAGAGGACAGTGAGGGACACTCGGCTGTTGGTTGTGTTGTGCTGGAGGAGTGATAATGGGGTGCTGGAGGAGTGACAGTTGTCAGCCAGAGTGAAGCTAATCGTCTCCATCGGCTGTCAGTGCGGTGGACATCAAGAAACACACACACACACACACACACACACACACACACAGAGCTCTGCTCATTCCACCGGCAATGTCAGGTTGTCAGGCCACATATGTTTGTCGGAGAAGCGAGGACATGGGCAGTCTCTGTCTTTTTCCTGTCTTTCTCCTCACACATTTATATCTTCACCCTGACCACCCTCCATCCCTCCTTTTCTCCCTACTTCACTCACCATTACAATCTCTTTCTTTCTCTCATTTTCTCTCCTTTACTTGATACCTCAGTTTTCTTAAAGATCTATAACTCTGTACTTTTGCTCCCCAGTGCGTCCTGTGAGACTTTTATCCTGATGTGCATCTCAACTGAGGAGGGCCTTTTGTCATCGTTCTTTCGTGGATCGATACATCGATCTTTGTCTTTTATGTTGAGCGCCTTATTTTCAAAGCAACAGTAACCTGACTCACTGTTATTCATAGAACCGGTCATAACACAGCCTTTTAACAAAAAAGCACCATAATGTCCTCCACTGTTAACCTACCTGGAGCTAAAAATGTCTCGCTATATTATTGTCTTTGTGTCTAAATGAATTATAAATCACTGGTTTCTGTTTTGTCCAAAAGGAAAGAGGCCACGTGTGCTTCCAAACTATTCCAACACTGACCGTGCTTTTTTTTTTTTTGAGAATTGGTATTTGTCATGATCTTAGTGGACTTTATACATACAGATCAATGTTTGGACTTTTCCACCCATATGTGGTTCTTCCTCAAACTGTTACCACAATCCTGAAAACACACATTTGCATTTTTGGATGCATGAGCATGAACTTTTCCCCTTCACTTAGACAACTAGAACCTGTTCCAGCATGACAATATCCATATGCACAAAGCAGCTCCATGAAGATCTACAAGTTGGAGTGAAAGAGCTATAAATACTACTGAACAATGAATGGGAATTTTGACTGCATCCCAGCTCAAGATCTTTGTAGCTGAATGAGCAAAAATCCACACAAAATCTACTGGAACATCTTCCCAGAAGAGTGAAGCATATTATAGCAGGAAATAGAGACTAAATGTGGAATGGGACATTTAAAAAGAAGCACAAACCAGTCTTATGGTCAGGTGTTTAGCTGTTGAATTTAGTGGAATTTCCACCTGCACATTCAGCAATCACACTTACTGCAAGGTTACTGAGGCCACGCCCCCTACAGGCAATGTACGTCACTACATAACTCACACCAAATATTATATACATCACATCTCTCTACTTCATTTCCAGAGTTATTCCATGTTTTCCATATGGAATATACACAACACATCAAGGTACCAGTCATTTTCTTACTCGAGGAACTATTGCCCCTGAGGTGAATGGTGTCCAGGTGTAAGAAGGTGTTCACACAGTGGGAACCAAAGCAGTGTCACACTTCAATACATCTGATTTCTCTCTTTTTGTATACATGGATATTGTCCCACAGCGAGGATTCCACGTGGATGCGAGGTTCCTCCGCTTGATATACTTCTTCTCATTTCCGCTCTGATCTCCCCTGTGCAGTTTGGAAACAATAAAAAGAAAAGCGATGTGTCTTGTTCAGGCACTAAATAGCTGTCTCGTTTGGCCCCCCTGAGGTGGCTGCACATCACTGGCCACCCCATTCATCAGCCCTGGCACTGCTGCCTGGCCCACTGAGCTCGCACTTCACCAATGGAATGATAAAATACTTCAACAGGCCACAGAGAGAGAGAGAGAGAGAGAGAGAGAGAGAGAGAGAAAGAGAGATTGCCCATTCTGTATGGAGGAAACGAAAACCAAAACATTTTTAAAATCACACAATCACACCTGCCGCTTTCCATAACCCCCCAAATCCTTTCTCTCCAGGGTTTGTTCACACACACACACACACACACACACACACACACACACACACACACACACACACACACGCACACACGCACACACACACGGCAGGGAGTGAGCCATTGCTGCTCTGACCGATATAGCCACTATAGATAAACATCAATCTTACATGAACTGAAACGATTTAAACACCCAAAACACAAGAGATTGAAAAGTCCAAATAGCAGCTGCTTGCGTTCATGGTGTTTCGAAGCCAAACACACCCACAAACAAACACACGTTTATAATGCTTTAATCCTGGACCAAAGCGTTCCACATCATGGCTTCTTGGACACCTTGGTCACCCTTAAACTCAATTGTAGCCTCAAGTTGTTTTATGGTACATCAGTACATCAACAGGACTTTATTATGTTGTAGAATAACATTAAATTAACCTCCTGGAATTAATGCACTATTACTGAGGAGCACCCAGAAAACATGCAATTCACGGGGTGTTTGCGTGGATCAGAACCAATTACACTGTTCTGATACTGATTATACTGTAAATGCGTGGTGGATGAAGTACAGAAAGCATGTAGTTGAGTTACAGTAGAGATCCACTCGGTAAAATACAACTCCAATAACAGTAAAAGTGTCCATTTAAACTCGAGTAGAAGTACAAAAGCCCTCAAATGTACTTAAGTATCCAAAGTACTGATTTATTACGACTATAATTTTCCTATTGTCATTTTTATCACAAGATTCTTTACTTAATCAAATCAGTTTATGTAAAAAGACTTGAATGTGACCCTGCAGCAGTTCTCTCAGTTTTGGTCCTCTAACACCTCAGTTTGCACGTATCGTGCGTAATTTAGGTGTTATTTTTGACAAAAGTATGCACTTCGATAAACAGATCAGTGCAGTAGTGAAGGCAAGCTTTTACCAGCTAAGACTCTTCAGCAAGGTCAAATCATTCTTGTCCCAAGCTGACCTTGAAAAAGCTATTCATGCCTTCATCAGCTCGAGGATTGACTACTGTAATGCTCTCTACACTGGACTTAATCAATTACTTCTCAATCGGCTCCAAATGATACAAAACGCGGCAGCACGTCTTCTCTCCAACTCCTCCAAACGCTCACACATCACCCCTGTCCTCCGCTCGCTACACTGGCTTCCGGTGCGGTTAAGGGTGGAGTATAAGGTCCTGCTGTTCGTGTTCAATGGTCTGGCCCCGGCCTACCTCGCTGAACTTGTAACGTTCTACCAACCAGCCAGAACTCTCCGCTCTTCTGAACAAAGCTCTCTGGTCACTCCCAAGTTCAAATATAAAAAGTTTAGAGGCCGGTCATTTGCCGTCCAGGGACCAAAGCTGTGGAACGCACTTCCAGCACACCTTCGAAGCATCACTGTGCTGAGTGTTTTTAAATCGCAGTTGAAAACACATTTATTTATATGAGCTTTTGACACGTAGCCTCTGATTCGACTGCTATTTTATTGTGTTGTTATATTTTGTTGTCTTTTGTTGTTTTTATTGGATATTGATTGATTGATTGATTGATTGATTGACTCTCAGCACACTGATCTAATAATAGAATGATATTAATGAATCAAACATTGATTGATTTTTATTATAATGATCATGAACCCAAAACCTTCTTTTCAAATACGTCAGAAAAATCACACAAACAAGGTCACGTGTGTTGTGGTAAATTAGAGTCTGGAGTTTCTTCATCATTTATTCCTCTCTAAATGTTCTGCTTGATGTTGAACTGATGCTGAACTGTATGTTGGTGATCAGTAGATGCACCGAGCGCCGATCAGAACACGTGTAAAACAGAGCGTGCACTCGATCCTGATTGGTGACTCGCTGCGTGTTTCACCAGTTACGTTTTTATCCTCGTTAATAAAAAAGAACGACTGATTTCACTACATGTAGTCGAAAAAAAAGTAAAATATTTTACTTTAAAATATAGTAAAGAAAAAGGGGCATTTGGTAGACACCCTTATCCAGACCGCCTTACAATTATCTCATTTACATCTGTGGCATTTAGCAGACGCTAACAACTATGACAACCTACAACTATTAGCATGTAAGGGTTAAGGGCCTTGTTCAAGGGCCCAACAGTGGCACTTTAGTGATGTTGGGACTTGAATTCATGACCTTCAAATCAGAAGTCCAATGTGTTTACTACTCAGCTATCATTTCCCTGGATCTTGTCCTCTGATTGCATGTTTTCATTTTTCCAAAATTCCATTAAACAAATTGTAATCCATCTTAGCACTGGTAAGTGTTTGTATATTTTGGTTATAAATAAATACCATACGTGATTAAGGAATTGTAAGTCGTTTAAACACACATTATTGAGTAAGTATCTAAAAATCTCTGTGCTTTGAGTCTCTAGCAATTTATAAAACCACACTGGTATGTTAGAATACAGCTAATTGTTTTACAAAGCAAATTCGGATAGTGTTAGTTTAAGTGTTTCAGGAAGATGAAGGTCTTCAACCATCGCCAGGGACTCAGCTGTTTGGACATCTAGGAGAAGTTCATTCCACCACCTCGGTGCCAGAACAGAGAAGAGCCTTGAAGTGTACTTACCTCTCATTCTAAAAGAAGGTGGTACCAGTGGAGCAGTGCTGGAGGATCTCAGACAGCGTGGTGCAGTGCGAGATGTGAGGAGGTCTCTGAGGTAAAATGGTGCTGGCCTTGTAGGCAAACATCAGTGTTTTGAATCTGATACATGCAGATACTGGAAGCCAGTGGAGGAGCAGCAGTGGGATGGTGTGGGAGAACTTGGGCAAGTCGTGCTGCTGCGTTTTGGATCATTTTCAGTGGATGAATAGCGTTCAGAGGAAGACCTGCCAGCAGAGAGCTGCAGTGGTCCAGTCTTGAAATCACAAGAGCCTGAACAAACACCTGGGCAGCCTGTGTGGACAGAAATGGTCGAATCCTTCAGATGTTGTAGAGAAAATCTTTTGCAAAATGTGAGGAGAAGGACAGTCCATAGTTTCTCCAAGTTTATGAGCAGTGGCTGAAGGGAAGAGCAGAGAGTCATGAAGAGTTATTCTGAGATCCTGACCTGGAGATGAATCGTCTGGGATGACCAGCAGGTCTGTTTTGCTGGGGTTGAGTTTTATTTGATGAGCACTTATCAGAGGTGGAAAGTAACGAAGTACAAATACTTTCTACTTCTTACATTTTTAAAACAGGCTCGTGACTTTAGTTTTAATCTATTTAGTGAAACGTCAATATTTTTTATTCTTATTGCGCAGCTTTTTCAATCTACCACTGGTGTATTATTTCCTGTCTCTCATACACCACAGACGTGGACTCGTTTATGAAGCTGAAAATGAGCAGGCAGAAGGCAGAAAGAAGTCTGGAGGTACTACTCTTCCCTGTAGGCCGATTCATCGTTGTTGCTGATCTGGCCGATCACGGTGATGTCATCTACATACTTGATGAAGATGTTGAAGTAATGCGGAGGACCACAGTCATGGGTGAACAGGGAGTAAAGTAGTGGGCTTAGAACACAGCCCTGTGGGATGCCAGTGTCCAGAATGAGGTTTGTGGACACCTGGTTGGCCAACCTAACAAATTAAAGTCTGTTGGTGAGAAAGTCCAGAATCCATCTGCAAGTGGAGATGCAGATACCCAGGTCACTGAGCTTAGTGATTAGTAAAGTGGCGAGGACTGTATTGAACGCAGAGCTAAAGTCAATTAACAGCATTCTGATGTAGAATGCATTCATTCATTAGGAGTGTTATTTAAACATCAAGTGACATTAATGTTGTCAATTTGTGCTTAAGCAACATATGTATGTACAGTATATAAGAGAAACACAGAGCGTAGCTTGTTTAATGCTTGGCCGCACTGCTCCTTCAAGGCCTGTGCGATTCTAACGCTGCATGGCAGGGGCTTCCTCCAACAGATGTTCTCTGCCACCGGCATCCTGATGCAGTGTGTGTGTGTGTGTGTGTGTGTGTCAGCATGGTGGTAACACAGGAAGAAGATAAATCAAGTCATAGCCATTTAGTAGGCCGTGATGTCATTAGGAATCATGTCACAAGGGAAAGGGATTCACATGGAACAACCACGGCCATGCGGTGGAATTTTAACTCTCCAGCATGAAACATGAGGATTGATGGATGGTAGCGAGAGGAACACGATGATGGGCTGATGTGCATTCAAAGAGCTCGGATCCCATATACACGTACAGATACAGAGAAAAGAGGATGCAGGATACAAATGATCTCAAGGCGTAGTGTGTGTGTGTGTGTGTGTGTGTGTGTGTGTGTGTGTGTGTGTACAGTGTGGGTGTGTGTGGCGACAGCAAGCTCGGTAATGACCCTGGACATGTCGTACATTGGCGCATATTTCTCCACCCAGCTGCCACTTTAATGAGCAGCTAAAATGGCCTTGGCTGAATAATTAATACTCCAGCCCATTAAGGAGGCATTAGAATGCATGCTACCTCTTATCGATCCTCTCCACCCCTCATCTCGTTCTTTTTTTTTAGCTTTAACTCTAGTACTGGAAATGGGCTTTTGTGTGTATGTGTGTGTGTGTGTGTGTGAAACATAGACACTCTGGTTGTAATGTCAGTGGTGTAATTACGTGTGTTGAAAGTTAGATGAGTAATGAAACACACTGATACACGACGGAGGCTGTGTAAATGACCGAACACACGTTATGTCGTTATACGTTTTTTACACGTTTTTATATATGCTGGTGCTGTAGAGTTAATAATATAAAGATCATTGAACGACACCATAAGCACACTGCGAAAACTCCTCTTGTAGTAAAGACTTACAATCTTATTTTTAGCCATAAAAATCTAATTGATTTAATTTTACTTTGTAAAGCTTAATTTTTTTTTAAAGTATTTAACCTGCAAATTGAGCTTCATGACCATCAGAGACGTCATTCGGGGCTTTGTATCTTTTAAGACTAAAAAATGCTCAATAATCACACTTAGGACTTGTTCATTACTATAATTTATTCCAAATGTTTTATGTCGACACCAACACGTTGATTTACGACCTAATAACAATTTATAAGAGTCTGCAGTATGAAGTGTTTCCAAACATCATCCAGGACGGTTATTATTTATGGGAATTTTGTTCTTTATATAAAGTATTTATGGCTTTTTATTACAGTAAGTTGTTCTGAAGTTTGATTTCAGTTTCTCATGTTGAAAATCTTTCAGTGTTCATTAAAGACAAAAACACATTCAATAATGTTTTATGTTGCAATCAGTTGAAGTATTTTGAGAAGCAGTAAGTAATGATTTTGCTTCGTTTTTGCATCGTAACTACTGTGTTACAAAACAGTCTTCATTTAAATAAATACTTGTTGATATGCATGTGTGTGATCCTGATTTTAATAGTAATCTTGTGTTTAGTTTAAACTAAACATGAGCTTCGTCTCATTTTAAGACAGAATATATAATAATTCTTAAATGAAGAGGAATTCTGTTTTTCTCTAGATTTTTATTTTAAATGAATTGGACTAAATAAACTTGAACTAGGAATAAATGTTTTAATGCTTGGTTTTTTTTTAAGTCTCGATATGTTTTCTTCACAAATGTTTGTGGAGCCTAAAATAGATTAATGCTTTTTTGAATGTCCTATTCCATATTTAAGCAGTTGTATTGAGCTTTACTCTTCTGGGAAGATGTTCCACTAGAATTTATGTAGATTTTGTGTTCATTCAGCCACAAAGTGTGTTAGTAAAATCAGGTACTGATGTAGGTGAGAAGGTGAAGAGGCCTGGGGTGCAGTCAGCATTCACATTTATCCAAAGGTCTTTAATAGGGTTGGAGCTCTATAGCAGGAGATCTTCCACATCGTCCAACCCAAGTAAAGCGGATCTTCATGGCTCTGGCTTTGTGCACAGGTGTATTATCATGCTTGAACAGGTTTGGGTCTTCAATTTCAAGTAAAGGAAAACATTTCACGCTCCTGCATCCAAAGACGTCTTGTATAATTGTGTGCCTCCAACTTTGTGGGACCAACTATGGCTGAGAAAATCCCAACAAATGTTTTGAAATATTTTGTTGACTGTAAAATACAATTTCGACAATAAAACATTGTATTGCTGAAGTCCAGACGGCCCGGTATAGAGACACAGAACAGCTCTATTTGTTCTCACTGCAGGTCTGTGTGTGTGTGTGTGTGTGTGTGTGTGTGTGTGTGTGTGTGTGTGTATGTATCTCTGCAATAGAGTCATGCAGAAGCAAGTTGATGGTGTCTGTTGCACACATGCTGAGTATCTCGATCAATCCCTGTTAAGATGGATGAAGGATGCTTATGGCAATCAATGTACAGGTGTTGACACACACACACACACACACACACACACACACACACACACACACACACACACACACTATGCTCCATGCTGAGCCGAGTCTGAGGATCCAGTACTGAATAAGAGAAAGAGAGTGTCAGAGATAAAGAAGATAAGTATAAGCAGCTTCAGTTGTTGAGAAGATCAATAATCAATATGACTTGAGGATGGGACGAGGTCCTGGTGATTCCCACACTCTCCTGCATGTCTTACTGCACATCACACTGCGCTCACTCTTTATATTCACTCTTGCCTTTAAAGAACACCTAGACAGATATTGATATTACATTTTAAACTGATACACAGACATACAGAACACACGGACGCCTCTGTAGTGAAGTTTCACGCCAGAACCTGACTAACTGTCCAGCTGCTGCACAGCAGGTTTAAAGATGTGGCTGGGAAACAG
The DNA here is from genome assembly GCF_014805685.1 of Silurus meridionalis. Taxonomy (NCBI): domain Eukaryota; kingdom Metazoa; phylum Chordata; class Actinopteri; order Siluriformes; family Siluridae; genus Silurus; species Silurus meridionalis. The sequence goes on from NC_060909.1 coordinate 1,328,978, forward strand.
CACACCTGTCCTCGACAAATTAGTGTATATGGTCGCAGCATGCGGCATTTACGGGTGAGGGCTTTGGGGCTCATTTACGGGGTGATTTCTCCATCCGGGAGCCATTTACATCCCACTGGTTTTACATTTGCCGATACGAATCATTTTTCAGTGTTCATATTTCATATAAATACCTCTATTAGCCTTAAATTATGATCTTAAAAACACTATCAGGGAAGTGGTAGCTGAGTGGTTAGGAGGAATTGTGCTTAGAAGGCTGTGAGTTCAAATCCCGGAGATACCAAGCTGCCTACTGGGCCCCTGAGCAAGGCCCTGAACTGGTCAGTTGTACAAATGATCCAAAAGTGGATAAAAAAAAGTTATTTCTTCATTCTATTTTCAACTATATTTTATATCGGCTGACAATATTGCAGTCTAAGCAGCATGGTGGTGCAGGGGGTATCGCTGTCACCTCACAGCTCCAGAGTTCACAGTTCGCTACTGACTTCTTTTGCAATTCTTGGGATGGAATACATTTGAGTTCCTTAGTTTCCTTCATACCGGTTGCATTCCAAGTCAAGCCCAAGACCAGGACCAGACAAGATCGAGTCAAGACTATAGCTTAAAGGCGTCATGGAAAGTCAGAATCAAGAACAGAAACCATTAAAGGTCCAGAGCGATGTACAAAAGCTCTTTAAAGTCTCTATCAATGAAAAACTAACACCGGTTCACTTTACACTTAGGATACCATCAGCCTGAAAGTCTGTGGAGAAGAATTATAGCACACTTTTTTTTTACATAAAGAAATAAAATAAATAAAAAACCCAGGGAAAAATAAGTGCTACTTTAAGTGTTTCAGGAAGAGGTAGGTCTTCACCCTTTACTCAGCTGTTTGAATATCTAGGGGAGGTTCATTTCACCACCTCGATGCCAGAACAAAGAAGAGTCTAGATGTACACTTACCTCTTCCCCTGAGAGAAAGTGGGACCAGTCAAGCAATGCTAGAAGATCAGAGCAAGTATGGTGCAGTGCTAAGAGTGAAGAGAACTTTGAGATACGTGGTTGCTGGTCCATTTTTTTCTTTGTAGGCAAGCATCAGTGTTGGTGTGGGAGAACTTTGGCAGGTTGAACAAGTGTCACATAGCTACATTTTGGATCATTTGCAGTGGAGGCATTGCGTTCCAGAGTAGACCTGCCAGCAGAGAGTTGCAATAGTCCAGTTTTGAAATGACAAAAGACTAAACAAGCACCTGTAAGAAAATTGTAAGATGAATCACCTGCTTCAACTGGTTGGTTCCATTCACACATTACACTAATGATTAGGCTTCAAAAATAATGTGGATTTATCTTACGCAAAATGTGCACACGCAGAAAAGACACCACAAACATTATTTTACAAAATGTTACCCAAGAAGTCCATCTTTAATCACCCCAATGAGCAAAACTGAGAAAACCAAAAGGCAAATTCAAATCAATACAAAAACATCTGTTTCAGGACCAGACTCGAGTTCCTCCTTACCCTGCCAAAAACATGCCGGTAGTTGGATGGGTTCCACTCTGCATCTACTTCGACTCTGCCTAGAATAAAGTACCTACTGAAGATTGAATGAATGAATGTCTTTCACTTAAATGATGCTAATTTAACCAGGTCTAAAGGACTTGGACATGCACAATGTCTGCTAAATTAAAATGTTCAAAGCATTTACCAAATACCAATGTCATCTATCACCTGAGCGACACTGATTAACATCAGAGATCGTTCAATAAATGTGAAAAATCTCTCACATATTTGTACACAAATTAGCCTTAAGATAAGTTTAAGATGAACACAGCTGAAAGGGTAATGGAGTAACACGGATTATTTCATTATTGTAATATTTATAGTGACTAGTTGACTTTTGAAGTTGATGTGTTGGAAGAAGGATACATAGGCAAGAGTAGGAATCTGAACATCTTTGATCAGAGCCAGACTGTCATGTCTAGACATCTGGGCCAGAGCAAGAAATCAGTTCTTGTGGGGTGTTCTTAGTATGCAGTGATTAGTACCTACCAAAAGCACTTCAAGGAAGGAAATTGGTGAGCCAGCAACAGGATCATGAGCCCATGAGAAACAAAATTTTCATCCTGGCTCTGATAGAAAGGAGTCAGAAGACAGAGAGAATCACTGCTTGCTGCATGTGGAGTTGGTGAAGCATGTGAAGCTGTAGTCATCAGAGAGTCCATGCTGACCCTTGTAGACCACCCAAATCTCCAACAATAGACACATGTGCATTGGAATTATCCCATGGTGCACAACCTGAATCAGGTTTTCCAGGTGTTGGCATGGCTTACCTGGGAAAGAGAAGGCACCAGGATGATCCATGGGAATAAAGCAAGCACAGTGTGATGCTGTGGATGAAGTTCTGATGGGAAACCAAAACACTGTTACAGAACAAGTTACTCCCCTCTATGGCATTGGTGTTCCCTAATGCCCAGTTAAGCACCTGGACTCTTCTACTACAAAGTCATGCTATTGTAATATATGCAGTATGCAGTTAGCATTGTCTTGTTCAAATATGCAAGAACTTCCCTAAAAAAAGAGGTTTTCTGGATGCAAGTATTTTATTGCTCTTCTTCTTCCTCTTCTTCTTCTTCTTCCTCTTCTTCTTCTTCTGGCTGCTACCATTAGGGGGCACCACAGTGGATCATCTGTCTCCATACCCCCCTGTCCTCTACATCTGCCTCTTTCAAACCAACTACCTACATGTCTTCCCTCACCACATCCATAAACCTCCTCCTTGGTCTTCCTCTTTTCCTCCTGCCTGGTGGCTCCATCCTCAGCATTCTCCTACTAATATACCCCATGTCCCTCCTCTGCACATGTCCAAACCATCTCAATCTCACCTACATGTGCTGTCCCTCTTATAAACTCATTTCTAATTCTGTCCATCATCGTCACTCGCAACAAACATCTCAACATTTTCAGCTCTGCTACCTCCAGCTCCACCTCCTGTCTTTTACTCAATGCCACTGTCTCTAAACCGTACAACATCTCAGGTCTCACCACAGTCCTATAAACTTTCCCTTTCACGCACAGGTGTCCAATATTGATTCTCACCCTTGCTCCATTGGGCAAAGATTTCTACAGATTCTCTGAAACTTTTGATGATATTATGTTCTGTAAAGAATGAGATATTCAACTGTTTTGCAATTTGATGTTATTCTAAAATTGTTCCACAATCTGTCTTTCACAGATTACTGAAGCTCTCTTATTCTGAGAGACTCTCATAAGATACCTCCATAAAATACACTATTAATACCCAATCATCTTACTGACCTGCTGTCAAATAACATTATGCAAAATGTTTCTCCAACTGTTTTATTTTAATAACACTTTCCAGACTTTTGTTAAATTGAGTTAACTTGGCCTTTGTCAGATTTTCTTATATCTCAATCTGATCTGTGGGATGTCCTGGACAACAAATCTAATCCATGGAGATTTCACCTTAGACAGCAACATGCATGATTTAAAAGGATCTGCTGCTAACATCTTGTTGCTGGATACCACAATGAACCTTCAGTGGTCTTGTGGAGTCCAGACCTCACCGAGTCAGTTAATGTTACGGCTGCTTGGTGTATATTTGATGTAGAGAATAGTGTGTAAGGTCCACTTGAGTGTGTATGTGCAGTAGATGGGCCGACCCTCTCTGGATAGATGGCCAAGTGTTTTATAGTATTTGCGGCCGTGATCGTGCATCAGAGCGATCGATCGCGCTCCGAGCCGTATTTATTAATGGTGCTGTCAGCGGGTGAAGCTCCAGGGTGTCGGAGCTCGTCTGGGATGATGGATCATTAGGCACTCTGCCTGCTATTTATTCTCCCTTGACCCTGTCTCTGTCTATTGTCTAGCGCGCCGAATTATGAGTGCCGGGACACGATAATTTAATATTGATCATCGTGGCAGTGAGGAGTTTAGTGCGATAGCTTTGGCTCATCAATAAAAATAGATCACAGTGATCGCAGCAACAGGGATGAAAGGGGACATGCAAATGAGCGCAAGAGGATCAGACTAATAAAAGGGCAATAAATAACCGCATATGATATGCTACACTTTTATATACGTTTCTCTTTAAAATTGTTTAAATGTCACATTATGGACTTGGATAATGGATCGTACATACACGTCTGACAGCATCACAGGTACCAGAAATACCTTCAATACATAAACCTTGCTATTGAGGAACTAATATGTATTGTTTTTTTTTTACATTTATTAATCCATACAAATCACAATTCGGTTTTAGACAAAAGTTTACGGACATCTGAGCCTACCTGCTTATTCTAGCTGTAGCCCCTCTTTATTTTTCTAATGTCCTCCATTTTTGTGGGAAGAAGAAATTTTGGGGTGTAGCTATAAACATTTCTGCTCATTCAGTTGGAGCTCAGTGGTTAAAGCTCTGGGTTACTGATCAGAAGGTTAGGTCTACTATCTTCTAGCTGACACTGTAAGGTCCTCTAGCAAGGTTCCTCAAAACCTCCACTTTTCCACAAAATTCCCTCTGCCCCCTGATCTCAGTTTTGAACTTCCATGTGACTTACAGAACTTGCATTCCACTCTTCATCTGTCCACAAAGTTGCTCCAGCCACTTTAAATCAAACACCTCTTCAAATTAGATCTGCACCTGTAAACTAAAAAACAGCAGGCAAAGATTTACCATAGTGTATATTTGCAAATCTCCATCTTCTGCCCAAACCTGCACAGAAGTGTCCAAGGGTTCAAGCCCTGGTATTGCCAAGCAGCCACTGGTGGACCCTTGAGCAAGTCCCTTAACCCTCTGTGCTCCCGTGGTGCTACATCATATAATGGCTGATCTTGCATTCTGACCCCAACAAAGAAGAATTCACTGTGCTGCAGCGTACCTGTGACAAGGAAAAAGCACTTTATTACTTTACTTTATTTACAAGAACATTGTGGGTTCTGGCAAGAGGACCTGGCACTCAGTAAATGTTCTGGGTCAAACTAAAAGTGTTCAGTGGGGTTGAGAAGGTCAGGGCTCTGTGCTCTCCACTCCAAGTCTTAATGGAACTCGCTTTGGGCACAAGGTTGGACCACTGCAGTTCTACATTCTAGACAAATGTCTCATTCCAACTTTGTAGCAACAGTTTGGGTGTAAAAGTCAGGTGTTCACACAATGTTTACCATATACACTATAGCCACAAAAGTTTGTAGACACCTGACCGTTATATTGCTATGTGCTTCTTTTTGAACATCTCATTCCACATTTAATTCCAAGTTCCTGTTAGAACAACCTCCACTCTTCTGAGATGATGTTTTACTAGACTTTGTGGAAACTTCCTACCATACATTCATCCCAAAGGTGACCAATCTTCCACTCCAACCCATATCTTCATGGAGCTGTCTTTGTGCACAGCAGCATTGTCAAGCTGGAACAAGTTTGGTGCTCCTATAGCTGTCCAAGTGAAGGGAAAATCTCATCACATTCCTGAGGAGGAACCACATGACTAAAGAAGTCTGGCGTCTTGATACTTTTTTATGTTGAATTAACAAAACAAAAAAAGAGCAAACAAAAGAGTGAATAACGTATAAAGGAGTTAAAAAAAGAAGAGTGTGTTTGAGCTGGAAGGCGAGTTGTTGCCTCTGAGGCACTGAGAGCTGTCACATCACACACCTCTCTCCGAGTCCCTCAAGCTACAGCATTTTGCTTTTACACTTTTTCTGTGCTCTGTAATTGCATGAGTGTGTGTTCACTTTGTGTTCTGAGGCTATTCCTTCTTCTCTCTGTTCGTCCTTAACTACTGTTCCATTCCATTCCATTGCTCCTGCCTTGTCTTCACGTCACACATTCACTTCAGAAGTTCAAAGCGATGCTGATATCAACCGCACGCGGATCACTCCGAGGCAGTCGCTTTCATGTGACATGGAACTGAAATGGAGGAACTCTACAAGGGACTGTGTGTGTGTGTGTGTGTGTGTGGGCTGGGGGGTGTAAGGGAGTTGAGGGGCACCTTGAACAGGAGTGTGGAGTTAAAACACTGATCGCTCAGCCAACACACTGCTGCATTAATAACACACAGCCACGTTCTCAACTCGAGCGCATGTCAACAGTCACAGCGAATCAGCTGCAGAACGCTGTTGGGTTTTGTTATATATTTTTATATTGTGTGTGTGTGTTTGTGTGTGTGTGTTTGTGTGTGTGTTGGACAAGTCCAGTATAGCACTTGCCCTTCTTTCTACAGGACCCTGGGGCCCAATAAGCGTCCATCTGCAGACAGATTCACACACGCTTCAGTAGTTCAGGCAGGCGAAGAAGTGTGTGCGTGTGTGCGTGTGTGTTTATGCCAAGAGTGTCTGACTGATGCTGCACACACTCCATCATCTCAGAGCCCTGGGGAATAAAACTCACTCACATGCGCACACCAATACACACACACACACACAAATACTGTCATCACCGTCGAGTTGCACAACGTACTTAAACTTTGCCCAAATGGAGAAATGGTGGTAGGTTTCGGAAAGGGGTAAAGAATTGGGGAAGTCGGGGCAGGTGTTGGATGGGGCAGGTGGTGTTTAAGAAGTATGATGGCATGTTTGGAAGGAATTGAGATTGAGATACATTGTTGTATGTACAGGATTGGAGGCAGGTGTTTGGGGTTTTGGCATGGTGGAGAAGGTAGGGGAGAGGGTTTTTGACTTCAGGAATGCCCCAGATTTGGGATAAAATGAACATTTGGGGTAGTTTTAAAGGTAAAGGTGTAGGGGCTTGTCACATGTACATTACAGCATTCTTTCTTTGCATATTGCGGTGATGTTAGGAAGCTGAAGAGCACAGGGTCAGTCATTATGAAGCTTCCCTGGAGCACAGAGGGTTAAGTGCTTTGCTGAAGGGCTCAAAGAGTGGCAGCTTTACGAAACTAGGGCTTGAACCCTGACCTTAACCACTGAGCTACCACCTGAGGGCAGGTTTTGTGCAAAAGATGGAGATTTGCAGGCATACATGTTTGCAGGTGCAGGTCTGGTGCAGATCTGAGGATAGGTATGGTGAGAAGTGAAGGGTTATAAAGTGGTCTGGAAGCAGGATGGTGTACAACTTTGTGGATAGATGAAGGGTGAAATTCAGATTTTGAAAGTCACGTGGGAGTTCAAAACTTAGTTTAGGGGACAGAGTGAAGTTTATGGACAAGTGGAGGTTCTCAGGAACGACTACCTGCCTGCCCAAACTTGCCGAGAAGCTTCCATGCCTCAGCACACCTAGGCATTTTACACCACACAGAAATCGATAGTCCTAGTCTCTTAATCAGCTCTCTGGTGACTGCAGCCAGGGGAAAGAGACACACAGAGAAAGGAAGAGAAAAAAAAACAAAAACAAAAAAAACCCTGTATCCTTCACTGTCTTCTGTATGCCTGCTTTCTCCTCTCAATCTGTCTGTCCCTGACTTCATCTCCCAAGTGCCACTTCATGTCTCTGGTGCCATACTGGGCTGCCAATCGTCTCATCATCTACAACCTGAGGTGACTTATTACAACCCGAAGCGTAACACTGTACGGTCCAAGAGAACAAAACTCGAGAGCTTTTACAGTCAACAGGATTCTACACAATGATACACCAACCCACAATTTTATTGCGATATTGACTTTTCAATTTATATTTAACAAGCCTAACCTTCATTTCATCCAGTTTAATATCTGAAAGCAAATAATTTGGCCTTTTTAAGTAAGAAAATAAAGGTTTCTCATGGGAGGGTATAATCACACACACACACACACACACACACACACACACACACACACACACACACATACACACAGATCTGACCTGAAGAACAAACCCTACAGGCTGCTTGTACATCTCAAGGGAAAGACAAACACTGAACTGAAGTTGTTTTTTTTTTTTTTCTCGAAAAGGCCCTGGAGATGTCCAGAACAGCCGTGTCCTTCAGTGGACAGTGCAAAAGTACACAGTGGTGGATTAAGTACACAAAACATGTAGCTGAGTTACAGAAAAGATCCACTTGGTAAATATATTTCCAATAAAATTGTCCCTTTAAACAAATGTACTTAAGTATCCAAAGTAGTGATTTATACTATAATTTTCCTATTATCATTTTTATCACAAGACTCTTCACTTAATCACCTCAGTTTATGTGTAAAGACTCGAATGTGACTCTCAGCACACTGATCTATTAATAGAATGATATTAATGACTCAAACACTGATTAATTATTATAATGATCATGAACCCAAAACCTTTTCAACTACTTCAAAAAAATCATGTAAATGAGGTCACGTGTGTTGTTACGTTTTTATCCTCGTTAATAAAAAGAAACGACTGATTTTACTGAATGTAGTAAAAAGTAAAATATTTGACTTGTAGTGAAGTTACAGTAAAAATCTCCCCAAATGGAAACACTTCAGTAAAGTACAGATATGAATTATGTTTACTTTGTTACTGTCCACCAGTGCAAAATTAAAGCTATAAACCCTCATCTTTAATATAAATATATCCATCAAAATGATTTATATAAAATCTTTCCGGCTTTTCCTGACATTAACTTTTTGATGATCGGATGAATGATGGACAGATGGAGACGCTTAAAGTAGTCACATGACACTAAAATCTAGAAATAATTAACATTTATTTTCAGTTAAAATCCTTTAAACTCGTGTGCAGTTTTGTTGTCTTTTATTGAACAATTTATTCCTAAACACACCTAAAACACAGATTATAGATCGTCCGTGTGTTACATCTATACAGATCTTCATTCTATATTGTATAATAGATAAAAACATTTAAAAATCTTCCAATAATCTTTACATTATTTTACTTTTAAACTCAATATAACCATTACTGTGCAAAACCTCTCCTTTTTTCATATCGAGCATATAAAAAACATATTTCCTGGAACACGGCATCTTTCAGGTCACTCACAGTTTTCCTGAGCGCAGCAAAGCATTCTGGGATGGTGAACACATGAAGACAAATATGGAATTGTTTGTTATGTTGTTGATCCACGTTTGTGATTTTCCTTCAAGTCTATTATAAACCTATTGACAATATCACAATAATTACCGAACAAAGCATTTCAGAACCCCCTCACATGACCACACACACACACACACACACACACACACACACACACACACACACACACACACACACACACACACACAATGTAATGACTCTTTTTTTTTTACCCAAAATAAATGTATCCTGAATAAAGCTGAGGTGACGTCAGCACGTGAACACTGTTCCCCCTGATCATCAGAGATAAAGGTAAACGTGGAAATTCACTCCAGTCTGCTGGTGGTGTTCTTCATGAACAGATTATTAGACTTCATTAGCCAGACCAGGTTTCACTGTTCAATACAAACCCTCAGCACTGACCCCAAAGAAAAGGGGGAGAAAAGAGGAGTGGAGAAGACTGTCAGTGAGGAAAGAACTGACGAAGGAGGTCTTTCTTATTCACTTTCCCCATCTGGTTCCTTGGCATGTCCTCCACCACAATCAGCCCGGTTGGGATGGTGTACGGGGCCATGTGCTCTCTAAAGGATATAAAATCAAACCAAAAAAATGCAAAACTTGTTATAGTTACTATAATAACAAATTGATAAATAAACAGACAGGCAGACAGACAAAAATACAAACAGACAGATCGACAGCCAGAAAAATGGGTAAGTCTGTCGTGCAAGACAGAGAGACAGACAAAAAGACAGACAGACAGGAAAAAAATCAAACAAGCAAACAGACAGACTGACAGACAGACAGACATACAGACAGGCTGATAGATAGACAGACAGACAAACAGACAGAAAGAAAGACAGATAGACAGAAAGACC
>NC_060909.1:1341291-1363791 GCF_014805685.1 Silurus meridionalis
AATAAAAAAGGTCAAACAAAAATGCTAACTGCATTAATCTCCCTAATATATATATATATATATATATATATATATATATATATATATATATATATATATATATATGATGTGATATGAGTGATAGAAAAAGAGAAAAAAATCATATGGTATTGGTAAAAACAGAGGGTACAAAAAAAAAAAGAAGAAAAAATAGAAAAGAAAGAAAAAAAGGGGAGAAAGAGCCGGGGGGAAAAGTCAGGCCTCGCTACGTGATGAAATGATGGACTCTATATGAAGAATATCTCCAGTGTCTCCTGCCCTTTGTGAGCAGAGAGCCATTTTGGTTGCATCTCTTTATTCATGGCTGGCCGACTCCACCAGCACACAGCTGCTCAGATACACACGAGGAGCTGCGGATGTGTGTGAGGAGAAAAGTGTACTCGCTCAAAAAGCTGTGTTCGTGAACATCCACATCGATTTGGCAGTGGCCCGGAGGGACCGTCAGCCTGCTGCATGATTCAACACGTTCCACACACTGACGCAAGCTTGCGCACCTCAGCACACACACGCACACACTCACAACTCCAAACACACTCCGCACGCTGTTTTAACTCGGCGCTGTTATACGTCGAAATAAACACATTTCATCATGGCCGTGTTTCATCAGCTGACAGATTGAGATTGAGTATTTGGAGCATGAGAAAGAAAAGTTAACAAATGCCTACAAGAACTTTTTAGAAAAAAGAACTTGTGTGCTATAATACTGAAGATCAGAGGTGAAGGTACTCAGATAAACTGTGTCACAGCAAACCCTCAGATAACTTCAGACTGAATCTGGACAACTGAATCTCCTTCTCTTATAATGCAGAATCTTCCATTAGGAGAACTTCTATCAGCAGATCATTCAGGTGCTTGTTCATTCCCATCAACATCTCAATTACTGCATTTTGCCCCTGGCAGCTTTGCCCTTGAATGCCAAGTTGCCCAAAATAACTGATCCAGAATTCAGCAGGGCTCCCAATGCATTCCCACCTGAAGTAATATCAATTATATATATATATATATATTGCAGTGGGGTGAAAACATTACCAATAAAACAGCAGACTTGAGGTGAAATAAAGTGGAATGTTAGTGCAATATGGATTTGACCAGTAGATGGTGCTAGTTCAGCTACTAAATTATTATAATAGTTACGTACAATGTTTTGTTACTCAGTCATGGCAGATAAACATCACTCTGGATAAAGATCTTCACAGAGTATTGATACAAGCATCTCTTCTTCTTTGAGAGTTTTTCTTTACATCTTATTTTAATTATTACATTGTTTTTAGATTGAATCTTGTGAGTTTGAATCCTGAGCAAAATCGGCTCTAATCTCCTCCAAGTGAAAGAAAATCTAGAAAGAATGCAGAAGAGGGCCTGAGCAGCAACTCAAACTGATGTATCGGGTAGAAAGCACATACTAGACTTCTTACTCACGGGTTTGGGACGGGTGTATAGTAGGGAAGTGAGATGAATCAGAAAGATGATGTTAGTTTAGAAACTTTGGAAGATGTGGTTCAGTAAGTAGTTACCTGGCCCAGGCTTTCAGCTCAGAAAGATCAATCATCTTCCCATCCTTCATCTGCACAACAGCTACAACCTTCTGCCCCCAGGTGGAGTCCGGTGCCCCGATTACAGCCACATCTAACCAACAGAAAGAACCAGCTTGAACGCCTTCATTAATTCTGTCATTAACTTCTTTATATACTTTGCTGTTTATTTTGTTTATGGTTTCATCACGCTGTGGCTCTTTTTCCAAAGTCTCGTACCGTCGATGTCAGGGTGAGCCAGCAGGTGGCGCTCCACATCCAGAGCGCTGATCTTGTAGCCGCCGCTCTTTATGATGTCTACAGAAGTTCGTCCCATGATCCAGTAGACCCCGTCTTTGTAGATCGCAGTGTCTCCTGAAACGATAACAAAACTTTTTATTAACATCATCCAGGATACACGCAAAACACAAGCTACAGGAACTGGATAATATACTCTCAAAGCAATAGTGTTGAGCACACTTCTGCTACCACCACTCAATCTACCATAAATACTACCACTAATACCATTACCACGACTACTAATAATACCATCACTACTAACAATACTGATACTAATACAACTACCACCACCAATACTACTACTGCCAATAAAACCAGTACTATCTCTACCACCAATACTAATACTGCCAATAAAACCAGTACTATCTCTGCTGCCAATAAAACCAGTACTATCTCTACCACCAATACTAATACTGCCAATAAAACCAGTACTATCTCTACCACCAATACTACTACTGCCAATAAAACCAGTACTATCTCTACCACCAATACTAATGCCAATAAAACCAGTGCTATCTCTGCCACCAGTACTAATACTGCCAATAAAACCAGTGCTATCTCTCTGCCACCAATACTAATACTCAAATAAAACCAGTGCTATCTCTACTACCAATACTAATGCCTTGATAAAACCAGTACTATCTCTACCACCAATACTAATACTGCCAATAAAACCAGTACTATCTCTGCCACCAGTACTAATACTGCCAATAAAACCAGTGCTATCTCTCTGCCACCAGTACTAATACTGCCTTGATAAAACCAGTGCTATCTCTGCCACCAGTACTACTGCCAATAAAACCAGTGCTATCTCTGCCAGTACTAATGCTGCCAATAAAACCAGTACTATCTCACCAATACTAATGCCAATAAAACCAGTACTATCTCTGCCACCAATACTGCTGCCAATAAAACCAGTACTATCTCTGCCACCAATACTAATACTTTGAATAAAACCAGTGCTATCTCTGCACCAATACTAATACTGCCAATAAAACCAGTGCTATCTCTACTGCCAGTACTAATACTGCCAATAAAACCAGTGCTATCTCTGCTACCAGTACTAATGCTGCCAATAAAACCAGTGCTATCTCTACCACCAATACTAATACTGCCTTGATAAAACCAGTACTATCTCTACCAATACTAATGCCTTGATAAAACCAGTGCTATCTCTACCACCAATACTAATACCTTGATAAAACCAGTACTATCTCTACCACCAATACTAATACTGCCAATAAAACCAGTACTATCTCTACTACCAATACTAATACTGCCAATAAAACCAGTACTATCTCTACCACCAATACTAATACTGCCAATAAAACCAGTGCTATCTCTGCTACCAATACTAATGCCAATAAAACCAGTACTATCTCTACCACCAATACTAATACTGCCAATAAAACCAGTACTATCATTACTACCAATACTGCCAATAAAACCAGTACTATCTCTACCACCAATACTAATACTGCCAATAAAACCAGTACTATCTCTACTACCAATACTAATACTGCCAATAAAACCAGTACTATCTCTACCACCAATACTAATGCCAATAAAACCAGTACTATCTCTACCACCAATACTAATGCCTTGATAAAACCAGTACTATCTCTGCCACCAATACTAATACCTGCCAATAAAACCAGTGCTATCTCTGCCACCAATACTAATACTGCCAATAAAACCAGTACTATCTCTACCACCAATACTAATACTGCCAATAAAACCAGTACTATCTCTACCACCAATACTAATACTGCCAATAAAACCAGTACTATCTCTACCACCAATACTACGACTATAATTAATACCAATAGTACTACTACTGCTAATACTACGAGTACAATAATATCAGTACTACTACTCCAAGTACCACGATTAATACTAATACTATTTCTACAAATACTAGTAACATTAACACCAATACTACTACTTCTAGTACCTACTTTTATTACTAATACTACCAACACTACTACTACTACAGCAAACACAACTACCCATACTACTAAAATAATAAATACTAGTACTACCAATACTACTACTACTAGTGCCTCTACCAATACCACACTACTAATACCAGTATGATCTCTACCACCTCCACTAATCCTACTACTACCAATACTGCCAATAAAACCAGTGCTATCTCTACTACCAATACTACGACTATAATTAATACAAATATAACTACTACTACCAATGTGACTAGTACAATAATTAATACCAGTACTACTACAAATACTAGAACCACTACCACTAATATTACTACAACAATAATTAAAACCACTACTACTGCAGTACCACTACAGCCAAAACTATCGAGTATTACTATGAATACTAGTAACATTAACACCAATACTACTGCAATACTACTAATTCTAGTACCACAAGTAATACCACAACTACTATCACCAATACCAGTACTACTACTACTAACACTAATGTTAATAACACAATTACTACCACCAGTACTAATACCTACTACTATTACCAATTCTACCATTAATACTACTACCAATACTATTAGTACTATTAATACTAGAAACACTACTAATACTAGAAACACTACTAATACTAGAAATACTACTAATACTAGAAATACTAGAAACACTACTAATACTAGAAACACTACTAATACTATTACTACCATGAAGAAGTTTGAAAAAAATACCAGGATGTACAACTGTGTCAATGAAACATTACAGTAATTACATTACAGCTGAAAAATGTGACAATAGATCATGATATTGACACACACACACACACACACACACACACACACACACACACACACACACACAGTGTGCATTAATCAATCAAAGTCATTTTGAGAAATCGTCTTTTAATCACAGTACCAATCCAATACTTCTGGAGCATACAAAACGTCAATATGCACACACCCACACCCACGTAACACACACACACACACACACACACACACACACACACACACACACACACACACACACACACATCCAATACTTCTATAGAGATCAATATGAAGGAAATCCTTTTGAGGGGACTTTAATGAGATCTGTAGAAAATCCTGAACCAGTCGAGATCATACAGAGCTGGTCAGCTGGAAACTCCTTAATTATTCTCTTACACACACACACACACACACACACACACACACACACACACACACACACACACACACACACACACACACCATTGTAAGGTTGGTTATAAAAAAAAAAAAAAGAGGCACTCAGGCAGCAGAAAACCCATCACACACTAACGAAAGAAAGTGTAACACCTATTTCCTCTCTTTTCACAGTACAGAGGACTGCTGTGTGTGTGTGTGTGTGTGTGTGTGTGTGTGTGTGTGTGAAAGAGAGAGAAAGATATGAGACTTGAAACATGAGACAAGAAACCTCTCTACCTAAACTCTATATCACAATCAATTCTGTTTACTATCTAAATGAAATATGTAAAGCTTCTGCTCCACAAACCTCTAGGATCAAGACTGGGGAAACCTGGTGACTAAGACTCAAGAAACTTAGGATCCGTCTGGATCCAGAGAAATTATATTGTTTTACATACAGTACACACCCCATCGAAATCACCTTACTATAATAAAAATAATGAAAAAAAAAGGTACTCCACGTAAAAAATTTTTAGGCTAAGAGGAAGTCTAGAACAGGTCCAGAGCCTGATAGAAAAGAAAAGAAAAGAAAAGAAAGATGCTTTATTCTTGTGACAGGTACATTACAGAACAGTCAAATTCTTTCTTCGCATACCCCAATGATGTTAGGAATCTAGGAGCATGGCAGCGCCCCCTGGAGCAAGCTATCATCTTTAGGGCCTGTATCTTATAATAGGTATTAAATATTATAAGTACATGGTGGTATCCAAAAGTTATGAGAGCTCTGTTTAGAAAGTAAGGAAGTACTCAATTTATCTACATTTACACACCATAGTCCCCTTGCACAGCAATACAGTGATGTACACAGGATGATGTCTTTTGGCACACTGACTTATGAAGTTCGGTGCTCCCTGTGACTGTGCAAACTGTTGCCGTGTTACATAACTGATAAAAACTAATTTTATACCACCAACTCCTTCCCACCACGAAACAACCCTGATGGTGCAGTCCAAAATACTTTTATTATAAGTTAGTGCACTCTGTCTAGACCCGGTTTTGTACATGCTGAAAGGGACTGTAGGTCATAAGTACATTCACTGTCTGACTGGGAGAAATACAGGTCACTTAAAGTAGGAGATCCAAACCCAAAGCCCCTGTGCACAAGCCTGGAAGATCTCCTGCTGTAGAGCTCTAAACCCTACTGAACAATGATTTTACATTTACAGAATTTAGCAGATGCTCTTATCCAGATCGACCTACATCTATCTCATTTACAAAACTCGGGATTTAAGGAACAGATGACATTTGAAAAACAGCCTACAGAAATTCTGCATTCGCATATTAATTATGCATATATAATAATCAAAACTGTGCTGGAAAAAAAGGAAGAATTGCTGGTAAATTTACACCAAAAAACAATTTAAAAAAGGAAACCGTCCGGACTGAAATTGCTCCGGAAACATAATATAGATTTTTGCATTCGTTTCTACTTTTATCTCTTTTATCGTTCTTTGATACTGATGCTTCTTCAACGTGGCACGTAAAACCATAGAAACTGAAATCCTGGTGAGAAAAGGGCACTTAAAGGCTGATGAGGGGACTCACATGGGGACAGAGCAATGACGAAAGTAAAGAGTGGAAAAGGAAGAAGGATGAAAGGATGCAGGAGTAAAGGAAAGAAAGCGATGGAGTGATAGAGAGGTGCTGGAGAGCATGATCATTATAAGCAGCAGGCTCCAGCTATAGTGGAGTGTGAGAGTGAGTATGTGTGTGTGTGTGTGTGTGTGTGTGTGTGTGTGTGTGTGTGTGTGTGTGTGTGTGAACACTGGAAAAGCAGACCTGCCCCCTATGGGTGTCCACTTCAAACAGCTAAAAAAAAAAAATATGTTCTGGAATATCAGATTATCCGAAGGATATCAGGCTTTGAATCAGATTTCATTGGACACACCCAATGAGACACTGGGTGTTGGAGGAGCTCACATATATCTCACTGAGCAGCTATGTGGTTAGGGGTTTGTGCTATGATACATAATTAATGATTCATTGTATGTATACTATATGAATGTGTCCCGAGGCCACGCCTATTAAACTGTGATTGACAGGCCGATAGGCCACGCCTTCTTATCTCTCGCAGCTGGTGGCCTTTTTTCCAGCTATGGTTTTTCAGTCCATGAGTGTAAATCATGTGACTCTGTAACACGGTAGTGGCGTTTCAGAGTTTTATCGGTGCGGCATCGACCACGGCCAACGTAGGGGTGTAAGAAAATATCGATACACACGAGTATGACGATATTTTGTTAGCCGATACTGTATCGATTCTCAAAAACTCAATATCTATATTCAGACTGCAAGACAGATAGCCGTCTTTTTATCTCTGAACTTAAACAGCGACAGGACGTACTAGCATAAGGGCACAGCGCTAACGTTAGCGTTATTATCCACCTGTTTCCTAGCGGCGCTGCTGTAAAAAAAACTATTACGGGTATCACCTCCGCCGGAAGTAGCAGCAGCGTTAACAGAAGAATGTTAAAATGGCGTCAGGAAAAACATTTGTGGTTGCATTTATAACCAGATGAAGTTTAATTTGTGGCTTTGCAATATTAACAAAGCTAAAGTTCGAGTAGACTGCAACCTGCCTGTCCTTTTTTAACTGCATTCTCTACCTTTATAGAAGAAATAATGGTCTTGTTTTTTTCTTTTTTTAGATTTTTTGATGTAAAACAATAGTTAGTGCTCAGATCATGCATCGTGTACTAACCTAATACTACTAATAATATTAATAATACAATTTATCATCATTAATCCCACTTCATATTAGTCTTATACATTTAAAAATGTTGAAATTAACATGCACAATGATAAACACAAACTCTTGGTACTGAGGAGTGATACGGGTAATAGCTGGCACAGGTTTCATGGTATGAGTGGGTGTAAGGCGTTCGGGTTTGCGGGGTCGTTTTAGATGTCAAGATTTCGATGGCATCGTCACTTTTGCGAACGATTGAAAACGACGTGTAATGTTTTCAGACGAAAAATATTTTCTAATTAATCTGGATTTGTGCGTGTTCTGGTTTAAAAAAACAAACAAACAAAAAAAAAATAATAATATATATATATTTGCTGAGGTTTGCATATGGTGGTGTTCA
Source organism: Silurus meridionalis (assembly GCF_014805685.1). Lineage (NCBI taxonomy): Eukaryota > Metazoa > Chordata > Actinopteri > Siluriformes > Siluridae > Silurus > Silurus meridionalis. Next base: position 1,349,385 of record NC_060909.1, read on the forward strand.
TGAAAGATTTTCTAAAATTACATTTTAATCCTAAAACATGAAAGAGATCTCAGTATCGCAACATATCGTATTGTGACCCCTGTATTTCTTCCCCTCCTTTATATTGCTCCATATCTTTTTATCTTCTGCGAGACCCCTGGGTTATATTCGATAAACTGTCCCTCTCTCTCCCCCTCCATCTTTTTTTCCTGACTCCCCCCCCCACCAGTTCCCTCTTCCTTCTCCGCTGAGAAGCCCGGCGTCAATAGAGGGCCCATCTGTTCCCATACATCATGCTCTTCATTTCAGTTTATTAGCCGGGATAAATCATAAATATTTCATTATACATCACGGCGGCTGTCGCCGCGCCGACGCGATTTATCACGGCCGGCCCTCTCGCCGCTCGGCGTGCAGCAATAAGCTTTCCAGTCTATTAAACAAGATTGATACAGTGTGTAAATTTAGATATTGGGAATTTCTTCACACACCACTGCTTCTCTCTGATAGGCTCGTGGAGGGGGGGGGGTGTTGGAGTCTGTGTGTGTGTGTGTGTGTGTGTGTGTGTGTGTGTATAAAAAGAGAGATGAAGCAAAGAGAAAGCAAACAAAAAAAAACAGAGGCAGTAGCAGAGTCGAGGGAGACACGAAGGAGGACGACAGAGAAAGAGAAAACAGAGCAGACATGATATTGAATAGGAAGATAAAAAATGGAGAAAGGGAAGAAAAATTGTGGATGGAGGAGAGAAAGATAGAGACAGTAAGATGGGCAAAATGGGAAAGGAGGCAGAATGGTAGAAAGGGTAAAAGGTAGACAAGAGAAAGAAAGAGAGATCGAATGAAGGAGAGAAAAGAGAAGCAGGGACAGATGGAGACAGGAAGAAAAAGAAAGTGAGTTGAAGAAAAGAGAGATGGAGAAAAGGACAGATGAAAGAGAGAGTGAGAGGGAAGGACAGAACTAATTGAGAGAAAATGAGACAGAACAGAGAGGTGAAAATAGTGTCAGAGAGAGAGAGAGAGAGAGAGAGAGAGAGAGAGAGAGAGATATTCTGGGAAGAAATGAGAGGGAGGGAGAGAGTGGACTCAGTCTGTCCATGGAGACGGGGCGACACCCACAGTCTGAGCTGCACTTCCTCACTGAAGGCACCCAATAGAACCACATTCAATCCAAATTCTTCACCAAAATAAACCAAATAATCCACAATTTTTTAAAATTAAAACTACCTCTTTTTACTATTCCTTTTTTTATATAATAACTGCATAGTTTTTATTATATTGTTTTAGTCAGGGCTGTTATTAGATTAAAATATTTTATCGCATATTTTTATCTGTTTTAAAACTTTTTATCAACATGAACATGAATTTTGCAAATGTAAGTTTATTATCAGTGAAACCGAACTCAACATAGAGCATGAAGACAAAATATTCTTGTAAATGTTTTAAAGTAATTTTGGTGTTTTAAATAAAGTAAGTCATCAGGACACCAAACAGAACTTTTTTGCTATGTTTCCACACGGACGATTTTAATTGCCGGATTTCGGTGCTCGGCTTTTGAGACTCGGTGCAGCAGTAAAACAAATGTTTAATGATTAAAAAGAATTTTCCGGTGGGTTTTTAGTAAAGAAAGGATGTGGTGAAAAAAACGTGTTGCATTGAAGGTTTTAATTTCGCCACTTTTATATTTATTTACTGATGTTTTTTATAAAAACGGTCCGACAGAAACACGAGCTGCGTTAATAAAACTAATGGCATTAAAATGAATTCGCGTTAACGTGTTATTGACGTCTTAAATTTGACAACCGTAATTATAGTATATTATTATTATAGTTGTTATTTCTGAATGACTGGTATATCTGAGGTTCTGTGTCTGTTCTATGCTTTGGCAATACGAATGTCCATATTTGTCACGCCAATAAAGCAACCGTTGAATCTTGATTGAGAGAGAGAGAGAGAGAGAGAGAGAGAGAGAGAGAGAGAGAGACCTAATCAAGAGATTAGACAGAACTAATGGAGTGAAAATGAAACAAAACAGAGAGCAGTTAGGTGAGAAAGAGAGACAATGAGAAAGAAACACAGTCAGAAAGAGAGAAATGGAGAGAATACAAGACAAAGGAAGCATCTTGAAACAGACAGAAAGAACGATAGACTGAGACAGGGCGTAAAAAAAATAAAAGAACGGAGGATGAAGTAAAGAAATGGCTGAGAAGAGAATGTGCCCCCCCCCCCTCCACCCCATTTCAATACCACACCCAAACGAGGCATGACATCATTCAGTCACACTCTCCTAATTCTCTTCTAATGGAAATGAAATGGAGGAACGAAAGCCTGTTTTACATAGGGGCGAAGATAAGATGGCTAAATGTGTGTGTGTGTGTGTGTGTGAGTGAAGTGTGTGGCCATGCATTTAGGAGGCTGTTCAGCCTATAAAGAGATCCATAATGGCTCTGTGGAGGAATCAAAGGTCACAGGAAGTTTTCAACCTGCAGGTCAGGCGTCTTTTTTGAGGTTCTGACACTGCGTGTGTGGTGGTGGTGGTGGGGGGGCAGGAGGTGAGATGGAGACTCGGCTATGATTAGTGGAAAGGAGGCTGATGGGACTTGTGTTACACGCAGGCAGTGATTATGTGTGTGTGTGTGTGTGTGTGTGTGTGTGTGTGTGTGTGTGTGTGTGTGTGTGTGTGTGTGTGCTGTTGTTATGGTGGAAGGCGATACGCTCCAACAACTTTCCTAATTAAAATGATAAGAAGCCTTATTGCACATGTGGCCCTGTTTTCTTCGCCTCCCGCTGCTCTGATGTGTTTAAAGAAAAGCTGTCAGACGTAGAAAGCGCTGGAACTCACAACAGCACACAACAGACCTAAAGTTCAATGCGACGCATGTAGCCGAAGGTTTCAGATCGCACACTGCAACAAACACATAGGGGTTTTAACGCCATCTGGTTCACGGCGCTGAATTCAAAAGGAAAAATACCAGGTATATTGGGTGTGTAATATAATCCGAAATGTTCTTATTGTGCGAGAGGGGAACCAGACTTAAAAGGGAACCCATCCTTATCCTCTACACCAAATGTCTATTCATTACAGTTCCATCATTGTTGATGTGGGCAGTGACTAAACACAACCTGTGGTCCTGAGCACATTGTAGCAGACTGCTGATATTAATTAAAGTTCAATATATCCTCGAAGTTCTTGTGTTGCTCAGTATTCTCTTTAGGCTGCACTGGTTTTGCATTGGATATCTACCTAAATCATAACTGGCAGTTATCAACCCCCATAACGAAAAAACCCCTGACCTCGACCCCCGTCAGCTGTCCAAATACAGGCCAAAATCCAACCTCCCGGAAAAGTTGTAACACAGCAGTTCTGCTCATTAGTGATGAGATCATTTTATTGACTTACCGTATTTCTCGGACTATAAGCCGCTACTTTTTTTCCATGTTTTGAACTCCGCGGCTTAAACAACGAAGTGGCATATTTATGAATTTTTCCTGGGTTTTTCCCGGTTTCACAAACTTCAAGCCAAAAAACTGAACCCCATAACATTAGACCAATGAAATTTCCGAACGGAAACGAAAAAACGCACCTCACCTGTGTTCTGAGCTGCACGGCATCGGGAGAAAAAAGTTTTTTTTTTTTAAACGCACGACGATGCCAAAAGATAAACTCCCGAAGGGAAATAGTTGTGAAAGGAAGGAGGAAGACAGTGAACAATGACTTTCATGGTCGGCTACTGTTTAGATACAAGCCGTTGTAACGTGTTGAGTCTGGGTGAAGGGAGAGCTCACTAAGTTCAGTTACAACAGAAATCATATAAACACAGACAGGTTTCCAAAACTCGTGCTTTTTTATTTTTCTTGGCAACAGCGTTACGGGTTAGTCAAAGAAACTTAGAAATGAGCATCAGAAAATAATAAGGACATATTCCTCGGCCTTGCACGCATGCAGTAATACCAGAAGAATGAGGTGGAGGCTATTCCCAAAATACCGCTCTGCTCTTAAAGGAAGCACTACACTGTGTAACAGACACTGTCTTTCATTAAAGCCTGTGTAAAGTACATTAGTGTAGACGGCTTATAGACAGGTGCGGCTTATTTATGTAAAAAATAAAAATATTTGTAAAATTCAGTGGGTGCGGCTTATATATGGGTGCGCTTTTTAGTCCGGAAATTACGGTAGTTCTTTGAATCTCGTTCATCAAAATTATTGACTCTTTTTTTGAGCCGTTCATTACTACGTTCCTTTGATCAGAAATAAAATAAAATGTTACATATTCAATAAGCAGATCACCAACACGTCAACATACACCAACCTTTACTATAGTTCCAATCATTTATATATGAATCACTACATAGCGTCTATGGGAGTCACATGACAAAAAAATGTGAGTCGGACTAGAGGACCTGAGAGACCAGAAGAGTGGAGAGCTGAACTTCTCAATTCTCTTTCCTGGACATAACCTACAGAGATTTTGCGAAGCTTTGCTCACACGCGTCGTGTAGAAAATCGCTCTTTGAGACGAGTCGTTCAAAATGAATCAAATAAATCAATGAATCAAATGTTATAATATGACACTGTATTATAAAAGAAACTGGGTAGAAACCCACAGATTAAATAATATAGAATACTAAAGCACAGTGACATACTGAAGTGTGCATGGAATATTATGGAAAGCCAATAGAATACTAAAGAGTAAATTAAGAGTGAGGTGATCATGCAATGATGCAATTCATGACACACACATACACACACACACACACACACACACACACACACTCCGGGTATGAATGTTCAGGGTATGTGCTGACACGCATACAAACAAAAACACACACCATTTTGCTGCGAGCTCAGAAAGTGGATGAGTTGACAGCTCCGGAAAAGGGCAGTGTGACAGAGGCCATGTTCTACGTCCAGCACTCTTCCACATCAGTGCACACACACATCGCTCTGACAAGGCGCTATGCTGTTCTTCTAGGTGTTACAATCCCACTGGAGTGTGTGTGAAAGAGAAAGAAAGAGAATGACAGCATCCTCTCTGTAAGGGTACATACAGACAACCCAAATCATTCCCCCTCAGCAATATACACTCCTTTATGAGGGCAAATATCCAATAACGGTGTAGCAAATGTCACCCTACTCACCATACCATACATTTAAAAAATCAAGAGCATGATATTGCATACTGATAAAGGTGACAGAAGTTTTCCATCTCAATACACAGCACTAGAGATCGACCAATTAATCGGTTTTGCCGATTAATCGTTGATTTCTGGAATTATCAGTTATCTGCAAAAAAAACCCAATTTTTTTTTTCATGTGTCCAGTGCTGAAGCGGCTGAGAAGGTCTTCTGCCCCTAGAGGCGGATCGCTGACACCACGTGCTGTTCGTTTTAAATCGTGAGACGGCGTGCTGCACAGAGAGCGCTATATTATATTTATCATGCTATCATTTATTAATGAATATCTTCATATTTATTTCATTTAGCACATTTTCATGAGATTGACAATTTGATTGCTGGAACTATGAGCAAATATCTATAACAAGTTTTTCCGTGTTGCGTTATACAGTATGAGAGCGGCCTCTAGAGGCAATTTACTGCCGTTATGTGCTGTTTAAGTGAAGTGAAGTCTTTTTTTATTCATTTTGGATGTGTTATTTATTGACTGTTTTTCATATGTCTTTTATTTATCTCAATATTAATTTAATTCATATATTCGTATTTATTTTATTTGGCACATGTTCTTGAGTCAGTACTGTTTTACATGTAGTGTTATGTTTGTTTGAATAATCAGTTATCAACAAGTACAATCCAACTTAGCTATCGGTATCGATACTATCGGTTGACCTCTAATAAGCACTACTTCACACTGCTGTCTATCATCAGCCCGTGTAAACATGGATGTGTTCAAATTTAGAGGTCGTCCGAGTCGTCATTTTGCAGAATTATCAGCACCGATAGTTAATTGCTGGAACTATCTGCAAAAATCCATCGCAATAGTTTTTCCGGGTCGCGTTATACAGTACGAGAGCGGCCTCTAGAGGTGAATTACTGATGCCACGTGCTGTTTATTAGAAGTGTTTTTTGATTCATAACTGTTTTTATTTATTTGAAGTGTTTTATTAATTTTTTTGGTTCAGTCTGAATGTATCATATTTTTTAGCATTATTAATATAATTCATGTATTTATTTGATTTAGCACATCATGATTCAGTACTTTATTTGTGTGTAATAAAATACTATTATTAGAAGTACTATTTTACATTCTTTTTAGTAACATATTATATATTTTACTATTTTACATATATAGTCTAATCCACGCGCCTTAACGTTACACAGGCAACACAAGCGTGTCCCAATTTACGGATTATATTTACTAGAGTATAAATACACGCTACACACAAACTAACGCTATGAACAGTTCCATGCGGCTGTGTTCCAAACCATTGGCCTCATTCAACACATGGCAGGTCAGAGTGTGGACTGAGACAATTACGAGACCTGGGAGTCCAGAGCAACATCATGAAAGAAGTTGTGATTCATGTGACGTTTTCTAAATCCCAACATCACATCAAAGAAGTATGAAGTAATAACACACACACACACACACACACACACACACACACACACACACACACAAACGAAACATGAGCAGAGCTTAAAATTAGCTTATCTTGTCTAGATGAATGAAGATGATGCTGATTGATCCCTCTAAAGAAGTAGTAAAGTGCGTGAAGCACACACGCACACACACACGCACACACACACACACACGCACGCACACGCACACGCACACATGAATATTAATAGCGGCGCTCAGGCGCAGGCGACTCGCTGGAGGAGCTAATGAGGATGAAGACGTGACGGACTGAAATCAGCAGCTCTGATCAGATTGATCTTCCAGAACTTTTGCTCTCTTTTTGTCGCTTGATTTTTTTTTGGAGTTTCTAATTAATACATTATATGAAAGAGCTCTGAAAGACGGATCTAACTTGTCTGATAACATGCAAAGACATGAGGCTCTGTGTTAATAAGCGTGGTTTTTATCTGCACCATGCTTGCTGAGAAACATGGAGATCGGATTTCACCTCTGTATGCCTGATCTCACATCAGAATTTCAGCTCCAGGATTCCAGATCAGATGATAATTTTGGACAGAAACAGTGGGGTGATTTGTTACGGTCTGATTTTTTTTCCATTATAAAATCTTAATGATCTGAACAAAGCATTGTGGATACTTCACCATAAGATTGGACTGTGCTTCTTTTTGAACATCTCATTCCACATTTGCTGTGATAATAATATTTACTCCTCTGGGATGATGTTCCACTAGATGTTGTGGAGATTTGTACTCATTCAGCCACAAGGTAAGTAGAGGAGGAAGTGAGAAGGCCTGGGGTGCAGTCAGAGCTTGATAGCAGTAGATCTTCATGGAGTTGGCTTTGTGGACATTTGCATTTTCACGCTTGAGCAGGTTTGGATCTCCTAATTGTCCAGGTGATAAGAAAATTACATTTTGCACAATCCTATAAGCACATATAAGCAAAATGTCGGGTGTCCTAATACTTTTGGGCAGAAAAATGTATAAACAGTCGTTCCTTCATCAGGGTCTAATCACAGCTGAGGTAAAGAGATCTCCGGTAACTTTCAGAGCACAGCAGCTGAGCGTCAGGGAGAAACGCTGAACCTTTCACACTGTAATAATCATTCATTCACTGAGAAGGTGTGGGTGGGCAAAGTGGCACGGGGGCGGGGCTGCAAGCCGTTAATCCCACTAAACCTCTACGTGCGAATTCAACACGAGCCAAGAGCCGTCCACCTCCATACGCAAAAAATAATAACAAACAGGAAAAGTAAACTGTACTGGGAGTCGGTCATGTAGTCGAGGTGTTCAGGATTTAAGTTCTTCTAGGTGTATATGTGTGTTTGCGTGTGTGAGTGCGTGTGTATGTACATTATGTGCATGAAACCCTGTGTATATGGGTGTGTGCTTAAAACTTGATGTGATATAATCGATTTATCGTTCGTTACATATTTGCATCACGTGAATTTATTTCGATATTATTAGTAGTAGATGTGCTAAACTTTTATTATTTACAAAGTGAGCAATCATTTAAAAAAGATATTTTTAATTACTAAACACTGATGCGCAGAGTCTCAAATCGAGCACCAAAATCCTCCATGATGTGCACATCCGGCAATTAAAACCGTCCGTGTGGAAACACAGCAAAAGTTCAGTTTGGTGTCCTGATGATTTACGTAATTTAAAAACACCCTCATTACTTTAAAACTTTTACCTTTTGTCTTCACGCATTATGTTGAGTTTGGTTTTACTAATAAATATTTGCACGTGTGTGTGTGTGTGTGTGCACTCATATACGTGTCAGATATTTTCAGGGTGAATGTATATGTGTTTGTTTGTATACATGTAAATCTTAGTTTGTGTTTATACATATTTTGCTATGCATGTATGTGTACATATATATGTATGTCAGTGTGTATAGGTGTGTGTGTGTGTGTGTGTATATAATATTTGTGCTTGGTGTGCTCAAAACAAAGCAAAGCTCATTTTCAGTAGCTACATGTGTACACAATTATACAACAATCCAATACACACACACACACACACACACACACACACACACACACACACACACACACACACACACACACAGCCTTTCACTGAAACTTTTCTACGCTAGCAGAGTAGCTTTCTTTCAGAGCCAGGATAAAGCGACCCAATCAATCCCTTCATCCAGAGTAAAGTGCTCCTGCTTGGCTTTCCTGCATCACCTGCCCTGGAGCAGAGGCGGCAGGATGGACAGGAGGGAGAAGATGGAGAGGAGGCCCGTGGACTCAGAGTATACCCAAGGGGAAGTGTGATTTGATTCGAGTCAATAAAACCACTACAGTCCATCCATCGTGAAGTGCTCGCTCGTCCCCCAGCTGAGCGTTCTGCTCTTAATTACCCGAGCCGAAATAACACTCAATAATGCATGGGTTTCTGTTATGGAGCGGATAAAACCAGGATCATCCAGGTGTCAGCGTTACCTGCCTTCACGCCTGAAATCACTCAATCGCGGAAAACCAGTGACCGCTTTCGATCTAAAAAGCGATGCTGAAGGTGAATGGGGCAGATGGAGGGGTTGTGGAGGGGAAAGAAAGGTGGAGGAGCAACCATCCAGAAAAAAGACGGTGAATGGAGATATTGCCTTGATTATAGGTGCCCCAGGGGAGAGGTAATCCTCCTCAGAAAAAGGAGCTTTAGGTAGATTCATTGGTCACATGGAAAGAAGAGAACTCACACAAGGGGTTTCTTACATTCTACAATTAGATTTTATGTCACCCAAATGAAGCTAATGTAGTCCATCCAGGAGGAACTTTTATTTTAATGCATCTTCTCATGGAAAGGTAAAGATAAGCCAAAATGAACAAACTAAGAAACTAGAGAAGAAGAAGAAGAAGAAGAGGAGAAAAGCTGAAACGGCTGAAAGGATGAAGATTACAAAAAAAATGACAAAAATTCTCCTTCCATCACACAGGAACTTGGAGGAGAAGATTTTGGAAACTGGATGTTCCTCAAAAGAACTCTGTAGAAAGCTGTGAACTTGTTTTATTAGAAGTGATTCCACACAGCAATGTTCTGAGATTGGAACTCACTGTTGGCCCACAGACGTAGTGATGGTACAGTGGAACTGAAACTTCATTTAAACAATTTTATACTTCATTTAATATCAGCTGTTTATTAGAAGTAAAAGTACCTTCTGAAATGTTTCGTTTTTTCCCCCCAGGATTCGTCCAGCTTTTCCTTTTTTTGGCTTTAATGTCTAATTTATATTGCATTTATTGAATCAGTGTGGTGTTCAGAGGTTGGGCCTTGATCTCAGAGTAGATTAATGAAGGAGCATCTTAGGAGCTCGGACAGATACATGAATCTATAAATTCAGATCCAATTTTTATTTTATTGCCCAGCAGTGTTTTATGATCTACAACCTTTTTTGTGGGCATGGACAGCTTCATGAAAAATATAATTTATTATATTTAATCTCACACACACACACACACACACACACACACACACACACACACATATATATATAGTTATAGTTATAGTTCATCTGTAAAGTATTCACAGCGCTTCAGTTTTTCCGTATTTTGTTATGTTTCAGCTTTAAGCACACAGACCAGATAACAAAAGAATGACTACAGGAATAAAGCCAGACTTGAACCTGACCCGACGCTCCCCATTCAGCCTGATGGATCTTGAGAGGTTTTGCGAAGAAGAATAGGAGAAACTGCCCAAAAATAGGTGTCAAGCTTGTAGCTTCAAACTCACAAAGACTTGAGACTGTAATTGGTGCCAAAAAAGCTTCAAGTATTGAAAACTTTGTACATGTGATTTTCTTTCATTTTTTTATTTATAATAAATTTGCAAATATTTCAAACAAACTTCTTTTACATTGTCATTATGGGCTTTTGTTTGTAGAATTTTGAGAAAAATAAAGAATTCAATCCATTTTGGAGTAAAGCTGTAACATAACAAAATGTGGAAAAAGTGAAAACTGTGAATACTTTCCAAACGCACTGAAATAATGACCCCAAACACACTAAAATGACCAAGTCAGGTACTGATATACTGTAGGTGAGTTGAGGAGGTCTGGGGTGCAGCGTTCACGTTTATTCCAAAGACGTTCGAAAGAGTTGGAGCTCTAAAGCAGAAGATCTTCCACATCTTCCCAACCCATGTAAAGCAGATCTTCATGGAGCTGAAGTTGTGCACAGGGGAATTATCATGCTGGACAAACAATGTACCATTTATTCCTTCAGTCTACAAAGAAACAGGAAACGTCCTAATCTGGCAACCCCAGTGTAGAAACCACAACGGTAACGATGTCACCCTCAGAATGCGCAAGATTTACTCTAATTGCAACTAATTAAAGAAAAACAATGGATTATGTCCAGGATTTTAGCAAAAAAAAGTGTAATTGCTAAAAAAAAAAAAAACAAACAAACAAACAAGCAGAAAAACTACATACTCCAGCCATTCATTTTTCCCACTGTTTCTCTTGGAGAGAAGAAGAAACTCTGATTCTCTGTAAACTCATAGGAAGCGAAGAGTCACCTGATAAATAACGTTAATCTACTGCTTTACAATCGTATGTCTGACCATGTGATCTTTTCTGTGCTATTATGTCTGTTAATCTTCTTTCCTTTAAACTGTGGTTTGTGGTCTTTTGTTTGACACCACATGAGCAGCATGTATGTAAAAATCTCCACACTTCCCCACTGGGACCATACTGCCCCTACTACCACCCCTTCTACTGCTGAAAAATCCAGAGTAAGCAGAAGAACAGGACACACACTACGGTCAATAATCTGAGCCCATCTGTCTCCGGCGATTCCCCAATGCCACCGTCTGACCTCCGCTCGGAGACCAGAGAGGAGTGGTGGAGCAGCTAGTTAACATCCTTCCCTCCTCCTCCTCCTCCTCCTCCACCTCCTCATCGCTCCTCAGCTCTTCGCTTCATCCACAGCGGTTATTTATGAGCCCTCGGTCTAATGCGTGCTCCCCAGGCAGTGCTTGGTCGAGCACAGCCAACTTTTAGCGTGCCTCTATTATTCATAAGTATGCGCGAGCAGCATTTGGAAAATTGCTAATGCTTTTCCTCTACGTCCCCTCCCCTCCCCTCCCTTTACTTATATATTTATTTATTTATTTATTTATGTATTGTTTCCCGGTGCGTTATTCATTCCGGGAAAGATTCTCTTCCTCTTTCTTTACCCATGAGCTCTTTCTCTTTTTGTTATTTTTTATTTTTTTTTTCCCTCTGTATAAATAGTTCCAGACAATCAATAATAAATAATGAATTTTTTTCCTCGACTCGAAGCTCAGACTCCACATGGTACAAAACTCTAATAAAAGCTAAAAACCTGTACGCCAAAAATCTTTTTTTACATTTATTTTTTTATCCTGCCTAAAAGGTTTTCTCTAAGTCATATGACACCTGATGTAGAGCTGTAGAGTGTTTCTCTTTTAATCGTAGTGAAAAACTACATATATTCAATCAAAAAACATTTTGAAATTCCATTTGTGTAGAAAAGATTTTATTCTTATTACAACTGTTGATTAATAAATTATAGATCAGTTATCAAAGATCAATTATTGTACATCTTGTTACTATATACACACAAAGGTTTGTAGACACCGGTGTGTAAGATAGCTATGTGCTTCTTTATTCCCCACTCCATTTACTGAAAAACCTCCACTCTTCTGGGAAGATGTTCCACTAGATTCTGTGGAATTTCGAGCTCATTCATCCACAAGGATTTTATTCTCATTATAAAATCCTCCCTTAGCATGAAGAACAGTTTTTCACAATTTCAGCACCTGGACAGTTCTCCAATCATTCAGCTGAAATACTTCACTGTGTCTCTCGTTAAACTCATCAAAGATGTTCTTCACTAGTTGGAGATTTTCTGGTTCATCTCAGAGCAGTTCAGTAAGATTGAGGTGCGGTGACTGGGCAGGTTTGCCCAGTCTTTAAAAAAACGCTCACAGCGTTCGGACATTTCCGTTGCTTCCGCTCCTGTTGTATTATGAAGTCGCTTCCAATAAGCTGCAGTCAAGATGGAATTGGAGCCATGTTGGTTCAGGATTCCTTTCACTTTCTCCAAACGATTAATCTTTTACCTCCATGTGTGAGTGTGGGGGTGAGGGAGTCTGATCACATCATCTCTCCTTTTCTCCAGCTTACACAAATTCTTCTGGTGGAGACACAAATGTCCCAGAACTTTCTTCCATTTATTTATTTTTTGGTTTCATTTCCATGTTTCACATCCACTCTTTATATATTTATTGCACTGCTTCACTGGTCAAAATGTTTCTAAAATCTAATATTGGATTTTCTCCCATCAACATCTTTAGAGACTTTCTGCTGAGCAACACTGATTTTTTACTTTTTAAGCGAACACTTGAGGACGTCCAGAAGAGCTGGACCTTCTCATACGACCCTCAGCAGCTCCTGACACCTGACCCCTCCGTGCCATCACCAACATACAGTTCAACATCAAGCAAAACATTTAGAGATGAAGAAATAATGAAGAAAATCCAGACACAAACTCATAATACTTTGGATTCTTAAGTACTTTTGGAGGTAAATATTTCTGTACTTTTACACAAGTGAAAGTTTAAATGATGAAGTTTACTGGAGGAATATTTTACTGAGTGGATCTACTTTTACTCAACTACATGCTTTTTGAACTTCAGTTTGTAAACTGTATTTACTCTGGTTATATTTGTGCAATATTAAGTTTCACTTGATCTTATTGATCATTTGTGACAAATATGTGGGGAAAAAAAAGGTAAAGGGTAAATATTTCTTCATTGCAACATACACACCGACTTCAAACCCGGCACTAAACGACAAGAAGAAAGGGAAGCATGTGGAAACGTTGAGCAAGAAAAAAAAAAAAGAGACAGAGAGGACGGGACGACACTAAAGAGCACATGGAAAATCGATGATAACGAACGAGTGTGACGAAAAGTGAGCGTGCGACGGAGTGACAGATCGTCTATCGAGATGCCAGTCAGAGCCGGTGGCCTTCCGCACACCATTAAAGACAGAGTCGTGTTATTGATCCCATTTCTCTCTCTCCTCTCGTTTTTATCCGTGTATTCGCCCTGTCTGTTCCACTACATCTCTCTCTTTTTCCTTTTCTCGCTCTGGGAAAACGGTATTGTACTGTAGGAACAAATAATAATAATAATAATAATAATAATAATAATAATAATAATAATTTGCATGAAGAATAATCATGACACATTTTTCTATTTGATTAACTGCACACACACACACACACACACACACACACACACACACACACACACACACCCCAGGATGGAAGGCAGAAATAAAAAAGTAAAAAATGAGAGCAGATTTGCAGAAGGATGGTGTTATATTATATTTCAGACTGCACAGACAGGTGACAGGTGAGGAGAAGTGACGAGGAGGAGGAGGAGGAGGAGGAGGAGGAGGAGGAGAGCGATATGGAAAACTCGGTGAGAATTCAAATCCCTATACAGAATCACTGCAATCAAACTCGATGAAACCGTTGGAGCCAGTCGTGTTATTAGAGCATCGCTACTCAGTGGGGAGAGGGAGGGAAATTCCTTTTCTTTTCACACCGTTAAACTGCAAAAAATCAGTGTCGAAATATACGAAATAAACGCATGATATAAAAAAATACAGACTATAAACAAGTCAAATGATCTGCCAGGGCACGTTGAATTGCAAGCAGTCGATTTAGTGTAATTAAGACTAGCTTGTTTAATAAAAATTTTAAAAAGTGTAAAAAGATCTTAAAACCAGAGCTACTAAACAAGAGACGTCCTCTTAATTTAAACGATTATAAGTTCTGAATTAAAATCAGACAAAGAAT
>NC_060909.1:1366291-1371291 GCF_014805685.1 Silurus meridionalis
GAGTCACATAGAATACAGATTTACATGGCAGAGGCAGAGCTGTAACTTCCTGCAGACACAACAGGAAAAGAGCGTCTGGTTTTATTTCAGCTTTTTTCTTGTTGCACTATAAGGTGTGTGTGTGAAAGAGCCATGAGTTAGAGGTCAGAAGGCACTTAAGTAAATTGATGATTTGCTGTTTGTCTGATCCAAAGAAATAAAAGTGAACAATCAGCACCCTACTGAACTGCAGAGCATCAGATTTCTCCAAATGAATAGTAATGAGTTGAATCCTATCGAAATCTAATCAAACCGCATCATAATAGGGTGAATCCTATCGCACGGCATCGGAAAAGCTGCTGGAGTTTACATCATTCCATCATTCATCCTTCAATCCAGTAAATACATGGCCACAGGTCAGGAAGAAACAATGTCTTCCATTAAACCAACAGTTTGTTGCTTTCTTTTTTTTTTTAGAAAAATTGAACACTTCATCTCTAGTTACGATCAATAATAAGCCTGATGGCGCTGAGGTCGAGGAACTGTCAGAAACAAGGCTAGTTCTAGCTCTGTTTTTTGATAAGACACAGATCCTGAGCTCCACCCCTACTCCACAAACATCTAAGCTCTCTCTCAAACAAATTAGTAATGTACATAAATGTAATCTTCTGCCACTTTTTTATCAGTGTCTGTGATTCGGAGCAACAGAATAATAGATTTAACGAGGCGGATATCAAATGCTTAATAAAAATTAAGCGGTTTTTTTATTCATTCAGTCAGTTTCGCTCTGCAAACATCAAGAAGAGCTTGAACTCCTGGAAATGCTGGTATAAAGTGATAATCCACGGCTAGGTGTGAGACCTTACACCATTATAATGCTCTCCGCTTCACTTCGGGAAGTTCTTCACCTCCAGATCGTGCATTACGCTCACCTAACCCTGGATTTCATGTTTATGATGCCATCTAACCAAGTCTCTCTCTCTCGCTCTTTTTCTCTCTTTCTCTGAATGATGTGTTTTTTTTTTGGGGGGGATCACGGCCGACACCATGTCCTCATCCTCCCTCATCCTCAGAGTCCCGGCTGTGATGAGGAAATAAAAGCCGACGGCTCTTTTTAATCATCGAGTTTCTCCGAATCCCTTCAGAGCTACACGCTGCACACAATCTCACACCCTCAGCTTATTCTCAGGGAGTGTTGTATGTAATGCACTCAGAGCAAGATCTTCATCCAGCACTGAAAAGTCTTGCACCTCACTGAGATCATAAGGAAACGTCTACAATCTCTGTTTCAATCTGGATGGAACTGGAACTGGATGGAACCATGGTTACAGGTGTTTACAAGCAGTATATTAGATTAGATTCAACTGACAAATGCAAACTGCACGTTTAACGCTCTAAACTCACACCTGAACTCCTTCCAGCCAATCACAATCCACTATTCACACCTGAACTCCTTCCAGCCAATCACAATCCACTATTCACACCTGAACTCCTTTTAGCCAATCACAATCCACTATTCACACCTGAACTCCTTCCAGCCAATCACAATCCACTATTCACACCTGAACTCCTTCCAGCCAATCACAATCCACTATTCACACCTGAACTCCTTCCAGCCAATCACAATCCACTATTCACACCTGAACTCCTTCCAGCCAATCACAATCCACTATTCACACCTGAACTCCTTCCAGCCAATCACAATCCACTATTCACTATTCACACCTGAACTCCTTCCAGCCAATCACAATCCACTATTCACACCTGAACTCCTTCCAGCCAATCACAATCCACTATTCACACCTGAACTTTCTGCTCCTGGAGTTCATCAGTGTTGGAGAAATGAAATGTGTGAGTATAATGAACTGTTATTGAGATTTATAATTGTATAATCACATTGTTGTATCCTTTATTCCGTGTCTGTATAGCTTGAGTATAGGTATGTGTGTGTGTGTGTGTGTGTGTGTGTGTGTGTGTGTGTGTGTGTGTGTGTGTGTGTGCGCGCATGCACACATCTCTTAATAAAACACATCATGTATTATTCAAAGCCCCATATACTCTCCTCCAGTCAGAGATGCCCATGGGGTGTAAAGGGCAGGAAAGGGGGGAGGGAAAGAGCGAGAGAGAGAAAAACACAGCAATGAAAAAGAAATAAAGTGAGGAAAAACAGACGAAAGAGCGGGTTAATACTAGCCGAGGATAATCGCTAAATAACCCTGTAACCGAGATTACTTTTTATATTTAAAAACATGTTCCTGTTATTTCTGTTACTATCACAGGCAGGAAGTGCTGGAATACTGATATGATGGATTTTTAGATACATTTTTAATAACAGGAAAAGGATTCGCTTAAACAAACAAAAAAAACAATACGTACATTTCATTTTACTTTCTATGTGGATTTAAAGTCTAAAGTCACCTATAATACCTGCATTCCTTATGGTTGTTTTTGAAAAATCATTGTATAACATATGTATATACACACACACACACACACACACACACACACACACACACACACACGCACCATACATTATATACATGTATTTTATATACACACACATCTGCCTAATATTGTGTTGGTTCACTTTTTGCTACTAAAACACTCGTGACCCATCGATCATCAACAACAAGAACTTCTTCAGCAGTTTGAGTTACAGGAGCTCGTCTGTTGGATCGGAACCACACGGACCAGCCTTCACTCCTCACGTGCATCAATGATCCTCGTCCCCCACGACCCCGTCGCCGCTTCACCACTGTTCCTTTCTTGGAGCACTTTTGATAGATTCTGACCACTGCAGACCAGAAACATCCCACAAGAGCTGCAGTTTTGGAGATGTTCTGACCCAGTCGTCTAGACGTCTCAATTTATCAAACTCGCTCAAATCCTTACGCCCATTTTTCCTGCTGCTAACATCAACTTTGAGCACAATATGTTCACTAATGTAGGTGAGGTGAGAAGGCCTGGGGTTTTTTCAGTCTATGACAGAAGATCTTGGGGCTCAGGGGCACTGACATGCTGGAACAGGTTTTGGGTCTCCTAATTCAAGTGAAGAGAACATTTCATCCTATACAATTGTGTGTCCAACTTTGTGGTAACAGTTTGAGGAAGAACCACATATGGGTGGAAAAGTCAAGTGTCCCAATACGGTGTGTGAATCATGATGATCGTATATTTTAAAATGCCACCACATTAGCATGAGAGAAGTAACCTATTTAACGCAGAGACGTGCGCATGGAGGTGGAGGGAACGAACCGTTCCTAATAATTACCACTGTGGAGAATAAACTTCAGCTTTCTGTCGACAAGCAACATAAGCGATGACAAGAAGGAAAGTAAAAAAACAAGGACACCCCAGCTCGCTAGGCTCCACGCTCCACGCTCACCCTGTTTGATCGCGACGAGCGTAGAACGAGCAAAAGAAAGAAGAAGCCGATTCTTGATCTTCATCAGTGAGGAAAAGCGTCCTGTAGCATCCCAGAAGCCTTTTGAGAAGCGTTCTGTTCTTCTGGCTGTCACGTCTTTGTCAGAGTCAAACGTATTTCAAAAGAACCACGTGTCTCGTTTGTTTGGTACCAAAAGACCAAAGCAAGTCAGACAAAGAACTTAGAAACGGGAGTTTGACGCACGACGACGCGGCGATAGGCGGCGTACAATCAACCCTTGAGGAATTACTGTTATTTGTAGAACGCACTTGTCAAAAACCAGCATTAAAGAAACAAAACAAGATCCAGTTATAGCAATACGAGTTAATAAAGGAGTTCTGATTGATACACTAGGAACGAGTCTAGACGAACAACAGAACAATTAAACGCAAATGAAATTGTTTTGTTTGATTCTTCTGATTTTTTCCACTGACTAATGAAGCTGAAGGTTTAATAGACACATGAACATTAGGTTGGTATGTAATTTGGTGGGTTTTTTTTCAACATTTGCTCTTATCATAACCTCCACATTTCTGAGATAATGTTCCACTAGATTTAGGATCCAACTTTGTGCTAAGGGTGGAGAAGTCGGGTGTCCCAACACTTCTGGTCATGATAATAAATGACTGTGTTTAGTGTGATGTTATATTTAGGCGATTTCTCCCTACAGTGATTACCAGGGACCCGCGGTCCGTTCAGCGGGTTGGACAGCGCCATTCCGATCTCGGTCATGCCGTAGCGCTCCAGGAGGACGTGACCTGTGATCTCTTTCCAACGCTCCAGGACGGGCTGAGGGAGAGCGGCCGAACCAGACACCATCAACCTGCGAACAGAATTGGCGTTAAGAAGAGTCGAGGTTGTACGTGTTCGGGAACGAAAGCTTTCTATTGGATGGGGGTCTCCAGTGACTGAGCACTATAATAAATATTATAGGTAATTTCATATCCAAATGAAACTCTCAGAAGGTGCGCCCTTAATTATAATACAATAATATGAACATGAACAATAATAAACTGATTATAATTTATGATAATAAAATAAAGAAATAAATTATCAGAAGAACAATAATACAATGAATATAATGTAATATTGATTTTCATTATTATTAGCAGTACGGGGTGGTATTAAAATGTTTCCAGACGACCGTAGTTTTGTAACACGCCAACAGATGGCAGCACAAGGCTGCAAGCACAGTCACAGGGAGCACCGACCTTCATAAGTCAGTGTGATGAAAGACGTCGTCTTGTGTACATATGGAGCTACTTACATTCATCTCATTTATACAACTAAACAGTTACAGGGTTAAGGGCCATGCTCAGGGGTCCATGAGTGGCAGCTTGTTGTGGCTGGGATTCGATCTCATGTCCTTCAGATCCAAAGTCCAATGCCATAACCTCTAAGATACCTCCCCATTTTCCAGCCAATCCACTGAATGAGGTAGGATTGAATTTTCCCTTCTTAAGAACATGGAGACCCAAACATGTTTTAGCATGACAATGCCTCTGTGCACAAAGCCAGTTCCATGAAGATCTATAGAGCATGGGTTGGAAGATCTCCTGCTGTAGAACTCCAACCCTAATGAACACTTTCGGGATGA